>NC_142928.1:187386907-187404407 GCF_046866305.1 Octopus bimaculoides | reverse complement strand
TGTAAATTATATATTATAAATATAAATTATAATTATAAAGTATATTGTTAATATCATAAAGTATATTATTGTAAAGTATGTTATTAATCAATTGCAGCCCCCAAAACCACTCAAAAATAGGGTTTTGTGGGTTTTAAAACAGAAATTGTGTCGTTAGAAGTAAAATGACAATTAAAAAGAGAGAATGCAAAAGAAATATGAAAACTGGTTTTATTAACTGAATTATCTTACAAACGAGAATACAAACGAGAATACAAACGAGAATACAAACGAGAACATTTGTGTGCTCCTACTGCGGATTTCCGCTCGTACAAAAATTCGCAGGTGTCTCAGCTCGTACAGGAAATTACTCGTACAATGGTGCACTGGTACTACGAGGTTCTACGATATAATAATTTTGCCCAGACAGAACATTGTGTATGTGTTTATACACACATATATCTGTAAAATATTTCATTATAATTTATTAATTTTGAGAGAACGTGAAATAATTCTTCTATCGAAATATTGTTTTTTCGATGAAGGGCGCATGCAGCTAAAAAACTTTCGTTCGAAATTTGGCACAAGACTGACAATTTGTGTGGAAGGATAAGTCGATTACATCGACCTCCTAGTGCTTGATTGATATTCATTTAAATTAATCCCCGAAAGCGATGGAATGCAAAGTCGACCTTGACGGAATTTGAACTCAAAATTAAAAAAAACTAACAAAATGTCGTGAAGCATTTTCCCTGAGTGCTACCGATTTTGTCACCTCGTCGGCTTCGTACAGTTGTAGATATAAGCGTGTAAATATTTACATATCATCTATAGATTTATTGGATATGCCTTGATAGTTAATATTCCAAAAAAGCATGTATATATATATATGTGTGTGCGTGTGCGCGTATGTTTGTGTGTGTGTGTGTGTGCGTGCGCGTGCGCGCGTATGTCTTTGTATATGTATGTCTGCAAGTATGTATGCATAAATGTATGTATGTATATTCTCTTCTGTTTTAATTATTCAAATACTTCCCCCGAGGAAGAAGCAGGTTTCTAATAATGATATATAAAGCTGTATCGTTGGAATGCAGATAACAAAAATTATCATCGTTTAAGCTTGGAAAAAGTCTTGCATATTTCTATTGTTTCGCTTACAGATTGTATTTGTATTTTGTGTGTCAGCTGGTTGATTTCGTTTCCCGAAAACGCTAGCTTCACCAGATGCTCACTTAGACATTTCCTCATAAAACCAAGCACACCAACTATTATTGAATTTATAATCTAGATATAGAAGCTGGAGGATTCGAAACTGTTCTCCATAGTTATTTTATTTTCTGTTTGATTTTCAAAGAAATATTCACGTCAGCAGGGTAGCTTACCTCCATGATGGTGCATACTTTTCCTTGTCTGCGCCAAACAATATCTGGCCTGTTATGCTTACATTTGGCAGACGATTTGATGGGAATGTTCCACCAGTTTTCTTTGTGTTGCTGTATGTATGAATCGTTGGTCCTCGTCTAACCATCAAAGTTAAAATACACAGAGAATAGCTACAACTAAGGCTTATAAAAGAATAAAAGCAAAAAATGCAATATCTATAAATATGTAATTACTTATATATATATATATATATACTCTTTTACTCTTTTACTCTTTTACTCATTTATCTGTTTCAGTCATTTAACTGTTTCAGTCATTTAACTGCGGCCATGCTGGAGCACCGCCTTTAGTTGAACAAATGGAACCCGGGAAATTATTCTTTGTAAGTCTAGTACTTATTCTATCGGTCTCATAAACATACCAGCATCGGTTGTCAGGTAATGCTATGGGGACAAACAGACACACGCACACACATATATATATATATATATATATATATATATATACATATATACGACGGGTTTATTTCAGTTTCTGTCTACCAAATCCGCTCAATGTCTATGCATTTTCGTTCTTCCTACAAAAAGAGTGTTCTACTCCTATTTCTAGTAATATAGGTCTCTCGGCGCCCTTAGTCACATTTGGTGACGATTATATATATATATATATGGTTCAAATGTACAAAAAACAAAACATATAGATGGGGTAACAAAAACAAAGTGTATTAATTTGGTGCTTGGGAAGAAAATCAAAATGTCTTTGATGTTTGGAAGCTACGCTCTTCGACAGAAAGGGATGAGGAATAGATGGAGAAAGAAAAATGCGGAGGAAAAAACCGTGTCAGGATTAATAGTTCCATATGTTGAAATACATACATATATATGTACAAACGCACATTCACACGCACGTACGCACGGATGCACACAAACACAAACTCAGATACACACACGTATATACAGATATACGTATGAATACATGCATACATTTATATATATATATATATATATATATATATATATATATATATATATATATATATATATATATATATATATATATATATATATATACATATGTGCATATAGATAGATTGTTAGATAGATAAGTAGATACATAGATAGAGGTGGATAGATAGATTGATGGAGATAGGTAGTTAGATCAATAGATAGATGGATAGACAGATAGATTGATAGAGATAGGTATATAGCCAAATAGATTGATAGACAGAGAAATAGATAGATAGATAGATAGATAGATAGATAGATAGATAGATAGATAGATAGATAGATAGACAGCGCCAACTTCTCTATCGAGATAAAAGGATCAACAATGGAACCTTATTAACATACGGCATGCTATTTATGTAAATGGTCACATGTAGTCCACTTCCCCGACTGTTGTATATTATTGCATTTTGTCGCCTATTCCAAGTAAGAAAGGTAAATACTAAACCAAAGTATCATTTATGAACTAATAGCTATTGCATTTCTATTTTGCCTCATAGACATACCATTTTTTATAAAATATAATGAAGCATTATGAATATCTTTTAACACAGAAACCATCATATTCAACATATGAAATGAAACTCTGAATAAACATACCGGCAGCCGCCATATTATACATAGGAGGAATAACTGAATGGAGAAGACATCGGGCGACAAGCCTACTGATTGTGGGTTTCATATTTGCTCCCATCACACTGATGTTTCATTGGGCAAAACATGAAATTTTTTATATCTTTGTATTATAGGATAACGTATCATATTCTCTTGCAACATTTATCTGTAACAGATCGGCGTTCAATCCAGCACTGATTTATGTTCAATCGTTGAATGCTATTGTATTGAATACCAAGCCTCAGTTACATGTTCTCTGGTTTTGTTCTATTATATTTGTCTCATTTTTCTTGGTTTTGCCTTTCATAACACGGAAAGAATTGCGATAAATAATGCATTGATATTACGTTGTTTGTTTCGCAACCTAGCCAAACAACTCATGCAACATTTCGCCTTTAAGAATCCCTTTCACGCGAACCAACGAGGGACACTCCGGTTGTTGCTACCACGAGCTAGAAATGGCTGCCAAATTATAGATTGATCCAAAGGATCAAGGTGTAGGAAGCTAGTGAGCTTTCAACAGTCCGTAAGAAGGTATAAAAAGACAACTTCCAGGAACAATAGTGGTTTATTGACGAAGAAGGTCGTAAATGTTTCCCATATCGAAGTTCGATAAGCTAAAAAAGGTCATTTTATAGTTCACGATTAGCAGCTGGGATTGTGCATGCCAATAAAAATTCAAAATTAGGGAATGGAGTAGGCAATGCTAAGTTTGCATGTTTCATAGGAAGCAGAACTTCCGAAATAGTAATTATCCCAACAAGGGGTAAATCCTCTAGCGACCTGTCGGGCCAAAAGATATCTTAATCAAATGAAGTTTACATTGTCGTTAACCCGCAGGAGATTCGAGGGAAAATGCGTGGAAAGCACAGAGTTAGCGAAGAAAAGGAAAAGCATGTTTGTGAAGAAATATGTGGGAGTGGTTAAATGTCTAAATTTGTTAATGAAAAGAATAAGGAAACGAATAAAGAGAAAGAAAAGGGGACGAGTAGGGGAAAAGATTGATATTATTGAAGCTGGTTAGGGGAATGTCTTTGTGAATTAAGGCGGGGTCATTTACTAGGTCTACTGTTAAGTGAATATGTTGTGGAACCCTGTAAATACATTTTTTAAAAAGTCAAATAAATATAATATGTGGAAGTAGTATCAATTTAGAATTTGATATGGGAGAGGGGAGACAACAAAAACATGGAAGGTAAGGTTTTTGGTCAGTAAGGTAACATAGTAGGTCTTGGCAAGTTTATCGCATAATTTTAAAACTATATAAGCGCCTTAGCGCTGGCGTATTTTTGTATGCCTGTAATATTTAGGTTTGGTTGCGCGCATGGGCACTTGTATATTTTCATGTACAATGGGAAGGTGTAGGGAGATATACATATTACGAAAAATATAAAGTATAAAAAGATAAAGGAATAAAACTAAAATATGAAAAAGAAAATAAAACTATATAAAAATTATAAAGGTAGTCATTTAACCCCTGCCATATGTCATTTCTTCACAAATATGCTTTCTTCTCTAACGCTGCTTTCCTCGCATTTTCGATCAAATCTCCTGCGAGTTAATATGAGATCCCTTGACGACAATGTTAACTTCGTCTGATTGCTCTACATCTTAGATTGTACTTCTTTCGGACTTATGCTTATACATACATACATACATACATACATACATACATTAACACACACACACTCACACACACACACACATATATATATATATACGAAAGAAGAGCACTCAACACATTTGTTGCGAGTTACAAGATTTACACGCATACATATATATATGTGTGTGTGTATGTATGATGAATATATGACATATATATATATATATATATATATATATATATATCTATTTCTCTCTCTTTCTGTATATATATATATATATATATATATATATATATATATATATATATATATATATATATATATATGTATATATATATATATATATATATATATATATATATATATATATGGAGAAATACGAATGCAAGCAATCAAAACAATGAGTGGCAAGAGAAAGCGATAGATCTAAATAAATAGGAAAAAAAAAAAGATGAAAATGTCAAATACGCAGAGATATAGACGTCTATCTATTTATATATAGGTACGAACGTGGACATAATGAACGATACAAAAATATAGTTGAGAGACATGCCGGCATCTTTATTTTCTGAGCTATGAGAAATAATAATCGCTTTGTATCCATGTCACATAACGTATTAATATCCTTGTCTGACGTAATTTATGCATGTGAGTACGAGCGTGTGCACGCAGACACATGTTTATATCTCATGCATGCTGATGCTATCAAGTACCGTTTCATGATTTTCTATGCGCTGTTAAACATAGACACGCGTGTATATGTGAGTATGTGTACAAACATGCATATATTTCTAGGTGTATATATGTATAGGAGTATACATGTATAGGTGTATATGTGTATAGGTGTATAAGTGTGTACAAATAAATGATCTTTGATAGGGTAATAAGATCTCTCCCACCTCTCTCTCTCTCCCTCTCTCTGTCTTTCTCTTTCTCCGTTCTCTTTTACGTTAGAAAATTACTTTCTTGTAAAATACCAGCACTCTCTGTGCTTAACACACACACACTCACACATAGTTTGGTGATGCAAACAGAACAGAAACAATAGAACTGAAAAGATGAGAATATATATATACATCTATATTAATATTTACCTCAAGCAGCAGAGAGACTCGAGAGGGTAAATGTTGCCTTCAATGGCGCTTATCAAGTGCCAACGCACGAAACTCTCGGATGTTGAGTTACACTTTACTTATGCTATAGATATATAAATATATATATATATCGTTTTTTGACTATTGAAAAGGTTGCATAACGCAACAAAAATTTTAGGCAAATAAAAATAAGAAATAAGTGGAAATCTTACCGGTGAGTGTGTTAAATTTTAAGGTACAATAAGAAAATGACTCTCCCCAGACACAACAGAATATATATATATATATATATATATATATATATATATATATATATATATATATATATATATATATATATATATATATACATGCCAAAATGCAGCTACATGTTGATTCTTAGCGACTTTTTTACTACCATATTCGTTTCTCTTGGACTTTCTTCTGTCTCCTGTTTCTGAAGAAGAGCTTTGCCCGAAACGTAAAACAAGCTTTCGTTCCTTCCCTGAGCGTCTTTTAATACTTTACATGTACCACGTTCGCGCGTTCTTGTTTTTTTTTCTTGTGGTTTTCTTCATATTTTCTTGTATTAATTATATATATAGTCCTTATTGTTTTATGTGTTTTAGTCAGGTGGCTGTGGTCATGCTGGAGCACCACCGTAATTTTTCACTCTTTATTTTTGTACCCTCTCCAACAATGCTACCGTGGTTCCTCTCCTCCGACTACTGTGATCCCATCAAAATTGTCGATGGCCCATCTAGTGTATGATGGAATTGACACTACTGCCCTCAACTGTGCCTCATGTCGAGCCATTGGTTCGTCTGGTATTGTGGATAGGATAGTGCCCAGTTTCTTTTTGAAGACTTCCGCATTTATATCATGTAACTTTCTCAGTTGTTTTGGCAGAGAATTGAAGAGCTGTGGTCCTCTGAACCCTGGGCTATTGCAGTACCTGGTTCTTATGTTGGGATGCATTTGACGGTACCTTCGGTACTATGCAGTGGCGTCCAGTACGAGCGTTCATATAACACTTGATGCCAAAATTAGGTACTAGCCCTTCCAGTATTTTCCACATGTAAATTATTACATATCTCTCATGTCTGCGATCTATGGAGTAGAGTGGGTGTTCTTTCAGCCTTTCCTTTTAATTCATAGTGTAGTGACACTGGATTGCTTCAAGCTCCGTTGTTACCTTGACACTGTGTGATGACCACAGCTGTAATCAGTGGTCTAGGCGAGTGAGGACAAAGGTCTTCCATAGAGTCAACATGACTTCCTGATCTCTGGTTCTGAATGTCCTTAGTAACCATCCCGCCAGTTGTCTGCGCTTTGCTGCCAACTTGGTAATGTGCATGCGAAATGATGCATCATTATACATACTGATGCCCAGGTCTCTCAATGTTTGTGACTCTGGGATTGCATGCCGGTTGTAGAGCATTTGTGATCTTATAGTGCAGTGCTTGAATTTTTTCAGCATTTACTTGCATATTGCTTTACTCTATGCACTTGTATATTGCACTCAGGTCGTTCTGCAGGTATAACGTGGTCGTGATATATGCTAAAAATAACAGCTAAATATCCCTTAAATCGCGCAAAAAATGTTTTGAATAGTTTTTGCATAGTCATACGATTTCCCTTGTATAGAACATAAATTCGCAAAAAAATTCTGAAAATTCCACAACAAAAAAACAGCACTGAGAGAGCGCACACCTCCGTCAGGGCAATACCAACGTACTCTCAATGATTTTTTAAGTGAGAATATCTGAAATAAACTCGACTGCTCACACAAACGAGAATACTAAAGATGAACCCGACTGCTCACAAAAATTAAGTAAAAAAAAACATGAAAAAATAATCTAGAATCCTTGCCCGGTAACAGATCTATACCAAAATGTAATCAGTTCATGGCGGTCATGAGGCCAAACACTCCTGAAAGTTTCATCCGAATCCATCCAGTGGTTCTTGAGATATCTTGTCCACGGACAAACAAACTCGACTGAAAACAATAGCTCCACCTTCGCTAAGGTGGAGGTAATTATGAGGGGTTATATGCCGTGCGTAAAACAGAATTCTGTGGCGGAAAGTGTATCATTTAAACATGTTATGATTAGCTATAGGAGAAAATTTACCTCGCGTTCCAGATGCCGGAACGCGAGGGAAACTGAAATGCTCACAAATTTTCTTTGTTTTAGTCATTAGACTGCAACCATCCTGGGGCACCGCCTTGAAGAGTTGTAGCCCAACGAATCGACCCCAGCATTTACTTTTAAACTTGGTACTAATTGCATCAGTTTATTTTGTCGAACCGCTAGGTCACGGGTGTCAAAACATACTAGGGCCGGTTGTCAAGGGGTGGTTGGGGAACAAACATAGACACAATAACACGGACACATGCACGTGTGTGTGTGTGTTTGTGTGCGTGTGTGTTTGTCTTTGTGTTTGTGTGCGCGTGTCAGGGAGAATGCGTGTGGGTGTGTGCGTGTATAACCAGATTCTTTCAGTTTCCCTCTACCAAATCCACTTACAAGGCTTTTCGTGGGACTGAACCCAGAACCATGTGGTTGGGAAGCAAAATTCTTACTACAAAGCCACGCCTGCGCGTATACAGACATGAAAATACACACTGATATACGCACATGCACGCATGTTCACACACATACACACACACACAAACACACACACACACACACACACACACACCACACAATCATGTATAGATGTATATATTTATACTTGCATATATGTATGTATTCATATATCTATCTAAACACACATACACATACACACACACACTCACACGCCCACACAAGCATGTATAAATGTATATGTATATATTTATATGTGCATATATGTAACTATATGCGAGTCCGCTGCCCTAACCATTGGGCCATTGCACCTCCACTACACACATGTATATATACACAAAAAATCAAGTCAAATGTTATACGCACACTCGGCAAACCCTTGTTCATGATAACGCACTGAGTTCAGCAATCGCGTGATAAAAAGTAGTACCCATGTGGTTATATAACAGACTTTGACTTTGATCGCTGCAGTACTCGCTCTTATTACAGCGTAAATTTTGCCTCTTTGTTAGCCGTATCCACCAAGGGAGAACAGTGATCAGTGGTCTAATTTCTCTGGTCTAAAGTAATGTCAGGGGCTGCAATACATCGTAGACTTTCCATACGATACAGAGACAACACTCTGGATCGGGATGTTTAAAAGTGGATAGACAAGCATGAAGTACGAAGAGGAATCCGGACGCTCATCAACTCCCACCGTTCATGCAAAGGTTCAACAAACTCGAGGGATGGTTCTGGTGAACCTACGAAGGACCATCGATGAGGTGGCATGTTGTCCGCAAATAAGTGAAGACTCAGCTTCCGAAATTCTCCACGACAAAACGTTGTTTAGGTAAAGTCTGTGCATGGTAGGTGCCATGAAAGCTTTCCGAAACGAATTCCTGTAATTGTGTGGAGATCTGTCAACGCTTATTCTGTCGCTACAACGATGAAGGCGAAGCTTTTGTGGAGTGAATAATCATAAGAGATGAGATCTAGGGTCATAAAATTGTGCTATGTAGAGCACTGAGTGGCAACAGACACGAGATGGCTAACGATAAAGAATTACAAGACTCACCCTTCTGCGAAAAATGATACCAACTGTGATTTGGAATTTGGGCTGAAAAAGCCCTACGGTCACTAGTGAAATGCCGGTCAACACACTGGAACAAGCAATGCACACTGAACGCAGAGGTTTATTGCCAAATTAAGTGCTATTGTTGCATGAAAATGAAAGACCACATACGGCTGCTAACACCGTCGAAAACATTGAAAAAGCGGTCTTCAAGTTGCTGAAAGACTCTGAAAACAGAGTCGGTTCCGATTAAGATCTTGGACCGTTTAAACATATATTACGTGGTTGTCGATTCGCTACGGAGGAGGTGCACCAGCCAAAACCTTTTTATCCCGATGAAATAAGCAAACTTGTGTATCACTGGAAAAATTGCAACGAAAAGCAAGGAAACTAAGTTATAAAGTGATGTAGATGTTCAACCGTTGCTTTTGTTTTAGTAAATCACAGAAAGACGAGTGTATATAATTTTCGACTGAATGTGTGTATATATATATATATATATATATATATATATATATATATATATATATATATATATATACACATACATACATACACAAACACACACACACACACATACACACACACACACACACACACACACACATATATATATATATATATATATATATATATACATTTTTTTCTCTGCTTGTTTCTCTCCTTGTTCCTTTCTGTGGAAGAGCGTAGGCTCGAAACGTTAAAGACTTTTTCAATTCTCGAGCGTTATACTAATACATCTGTTTGTTTTCTACACCATCTGTCTTCGTCTGTTGTTTTGGTTTTGTGAATTCTCCCTATATATATACATGTACGTAAATACATATATACATACATACATACATACATAGATTCAAAGGAGCCAGTTGGATGTGATAGCATCGAAATCAAACATTGACTTACAGAGATACAACTAAGTCTGATTATACAGGTAAACCATTACATTTTATAAATTTGAATCCTGAATATATGTGGATCTATGTTGTATCGAAACGTGTGTAGTGGTAACTAAAATGCTGTCGAATCGTACTCCATCTTACTTTTGACTCCATTTATTCTTTCATTTTTATTTTTCACACACGAAGAATGCCTGAACCTAGAATTGGCAGTATACCATAATACTGCCGGGTATCTGGTAATTCTAACGGTGAACGAACTCTATTTTGTACTCTAATACGCTCTTAACGGCATACACCGCAACTATACATATATATATATATATATATATATATATATATATATATATATATATATATATATATATATATATTCCCTCTTTACTATTTTACTTGTTTCAGTCATTTGCCTACGGCCATACTGAAACACTGCCTTTAGTTGAGCAAATAGATCCTAGGACTTATTCTTTGTAAGCCTAGTACTTGATTTTCAATGGAGGTTTTTATGTCGGTCTGCAAATGAAGTTTTTCCAACTCCAGGTTTTCCATTGTTGTTAACTGTGGATGATGTATGTGGGACTATTTTAATTGGTTGATTTGTAATTAAGATTTTTGATGCCCCTGATGGGTGTTTTGTTGTTTCTCTCTAGGGAACCGCTTTCTCTTTGTGCTAGTGAATTTCGTAGAAGCGTGTTTTGGGTATGTATAGGTGACTATGTTTTCAAAGCGCTGCCATGTGGTTTCAATGTCAGCGTTTCAACATTAGGTCCTTAGAGTGAAGGACCAATCGATAAAGGGCAGATTATTCCTGATTGCATCCCAGTCAGTTTTGTGGACGTTTATGTTGTCAAATAAGGGAAGTGTTGTAGGATTAATTGGTTTCGTTTTGATATTTCGGAAATTGAAGTTGCAGAGTATCATATCGTGGTCTGAGAGGAGAATTTTTTCAGCTAAAATGCTGTGAATCAAACTGCAGTGTTTTGTTAATATCAGATCCAAGATCGTTTTAGTCTGTCTTGCCGGTTCGAGCACTAGCTGTGTCAGGAAAAATTCATCCATTATATATATATAAACGTTACGAAAAAAACGTAGACGAAGACAGATGGTGTACAAAACAAACGGATGTATTAGTATAACGCTCAGAAAGTGAAAAGGTCTTTAACGTTTCGAGCGTACGCTCTTCCACAGAAAGGAACACATAAAGAAACAAGAAGAGAGAAAAAGAATGCGTAGTGGCTAGTGATCTATCATGGCGAAGATGTATATATATATATATATACACATATACACATTTGTATACATATGTATGCGAGTATGTGTGTATGTATGTATGCATGTATGTATATATATATATATATATATATATATATATATATATATATGTGTGTGTGTGTGTGTGTGTGTGTGTGAGAGAAAGTTGGCATGTGAAAGCACGTGGTTGGATGTATAAAAGATAATAAGAGTGAAAAAACTACAGAAGGCTTGTGTTACATGGTTAAAGTATATATTTAAATTATGTCAGAAAAATGTTAGAGAAATGTTATAAAATCTTTTTGGCATATAAACATTGTATTTTGAGAAATAACCGGTTTCGTGTTGTCTTTTCAAATTTCTCTACTTCATTGTAACATGTTCGTTCCAGTCTGGAACGAACACGTTACAATGAACTAGAGAAATTTGAAAAGACAACACGAAACCGGTTATTTCTCAAAATACAATGTTTATATGCCAAAAAGATTTTATAACATTTCTCTAACATTTTTCTGACATAATTTAAATATATACTTTAACCATGTAACACAAGCCTTCTGTAGTTTTTTCACTCTTATTATCTTTTATATATATATATATATATATATATATATATATATATATATATATATATATATATATGTATGTATATACATATACGTACACATGCATATATATAGAGACGTATAAATACATATAAGTGTGTGTCTATGCACGCGCGCGTAACTTCAGCAGCCGGTGTCCCTGATTATTCAGTGTTGTTATTATAGACTGCTATACTTTTCCAATGTGCATTTGTCCATAATTACGCGCGCGCACGCGCGCACACACTCGCACACACACATACACACACACACACACAAACACACACACACACACACACACACACACACACACATACATATATATATATATATATATATATATTACAATTAAAAGGGTAAAGGTTTATCAATTTATTAATTTATTAATAAATTAACAATTAATAATTTTTTACCAACCCCTTCGGTATGTAAACACCATTATCGGTGGAGAACTCATTTAAAAGTTCTTATACCTTTATAAACATAATTAAGGGATCAGCAAAACAGTTGCTTCACCACTACCGAAGTTCAGAAATAGCACCCAAAATGTTGAGATTCCAACAGATAGCATTACTTGTAACTCACAAAGGCAAAACAAGAAGAAAGAACAATGAAAACTAACCATACTTCTGAGTTATAAGTAATGCTCTCTGTTGGAGTCTCAGCATTTTGGCTGCTATTTCTGAACTTCGGTATGTGATGAAGCAACTGTTTTGCTGATCCCTTAATTATGTTTATATATATATATATATATATATATATATATATATATATATATATATATATATATATATATACATATATACATATACACGTGCGCACACATGCGCACTCATATATGTATCTGTATATGTACATCTATCTATCTATCTATCTATCTATCTATCTATCTATCTATCAATCTATATATATATATATATATATATATATATATATATATATATATATATTTTTTATAGTTACAGCTTAGAGCTGCGGCCATGCTGATGCACCACCGTGTTGCTACACTGTTATTACAGGGAGCCTCTTACAATATGTGGCACTTGGTGAAGAATGGAGTTTGATTTAGCAACCCTCATTTGCACCTCCTGCCGCGAGGTAAGTTTATCTGGGACTCTCGATAGGAAGAGGTCCAGCTTTGATTTAAAAACTCCTACATCTACTTTGTGCAGATTCCTCAGGCTCTTTGGGAGAATATTAAAAAGCTGTGGGCCCCTGAATCCCAAGCTGTTGCAGTAACTGGTCCTGAAGCGCGATGGCATTGCTGGGATCTTTGGCACTATGCCGTGTCGTCCCGTTCTGGCATTGGTGTAGCTTTTAATGCCAAAATTTGGCACAATTCCTTCCAGGATCTTCCAGATGTATATTACTGCATACCTCTCCCGCCTTCTCTCCGGGGAGTAGAGTCTTAGCTGTTTCAGCCTTTCCCAGTAGCTGAGCAGTTGCAAAGAGACAATCTTCTTTGTGAATCTCCCCTGGATTGCTTCAAGGTCTGCTGTTAATTTCAGACTGGTGGGTGACCACAGCTGTGAGCAGTAATCCAGGCGGCTGAGCATGAATGTCCTCCAGAGGATCATCATGGTTTCCTTATCTCTGGTTCTGAATGTTCTCAGGATCCATCCAGCCAATCGTCTGCACTTTGTTGCCATCCTGGTAATGTGCACTTGGAAAGAGGTATCATCACTCATGTCGATACCCAGGTCTCTCACTGATTTAGGCTCTGGGATTGAAATTCCCTGCGGACCAGTGTACTCTGTAAGTTTCGTATTCAGTTTTGGACGTTGGTAGCGCAGGGCTTGGAATTTTTCAGCATTAAACTGCATATTATTGTCCTCAACCCATCTGTAAACTGAGTCCAATTCCTGCTGCAGGTGTGCAACATCACTGGAGTTCTGTATTTTCTGCGAGACTTTTGTATCGTCTGCGTAGCTTGCAAGAGTGGCTATCCGGGCACTTGAAGGCATATCTGAGAGAGCGACTATAAAAAGCAATGGTCCCAAGACAGTGCCCTGTGGAACACCGCTCATTATTTGTGTTTTCATAGAGGTGGCTCCATTAGCCACTACTGCCTGACTTCTATCTTTCAGAAAGTCATGTAACCACTCTCCAAGTTTTCCAGCTATGCCAAGATCACTCAGTTTGTGGCATATCACACCATGATCCACTTTGTCAAAAGCTTTTGCAAAATCAAGGTATATTACGTCCACATTTGAGTTGTTGGGTAACTGCCTCAACACCCAGTCGTAATGTTGTAAGAGCTGGGTCAGGCAGCTCCTACCTGGTCGAAAGCCATGTTGGGTATCACTCAGCAATTTATTTTCTTCAAGGAATGCGATTAGTTTTCCTCTGACTATCCTTTCCATGACGTTGCTGATGTGTGAAGTCAGAGAGATAGGCCTATAGTTTTTGGCATCTGCTCTGCTTCCCCCTTTATGGATTGGGCATATTATTCCCTCCTTCAGCTTGCTTGGCAGTCTTCCGTTTGCGAGAAAGCTCTGGAAGAGGATCTGGAGGGGTTTTGCCAGGGCATGCTTACACGATTTAAGGAGTATTGCTGGGAAACCATCAGGGCCAGCAGTTGAGTTTGTGTCCACTTCATGTATAGCTAGTAGTACATCTTCTTCGCTAATGTTGGTGTATTCCATCGTAACTGCCTCACTGGTTATAGGGGAGGTAGCAAAGAAGTCCACTGGTTTGTTCACTTGTCTGTGCTCCAATGGAGTGGTGAAGACACTTTTGAATTGCTCATTCAGTACCTCACTGATCCTAGTTCGACTGTCTGTGAGGGAGCCATCCTTTTCGAAGAGTGGACCAATCTTGCAGCGTACTGAGGCTGTTTCTTTTGCGTAATAAAAGAAGGCCTTTGGGTTTGACTTAATGTTTTTTATAACCCAGGCTTCTTTGTCTGCTCTCTCATTCACATAGGATTGTTGCAGCCTTTTTTCGATCTCCATCAGTGTCGTTTTTAGGCGGGACCTTTGGCCATTCTTGGGATGCTGGTTGAGTCGATTTGCAACTTTCGTCCGTCGTCTCATGAGGATCTTCCTCTCCCTCGGAATCTTGTTCCTATTTGTTTTGGCCTTGTGCTCTGGGACATATTTCTGGCTTATGACTTGCACAGTAGACATGAAACATTCTAGTTTCATGTCAATGTCTGGTGTGGAGAGACATTTTGGCCAATCCTCTCTGAGGATCTCTTTCTGGATCGATTTCCAGTCCGCTTTGTGGAAGTTCAGATTGGAGAGATTTTGGGTGCTTCCTTTAGGCTGTATGTCTCTGGTTTCCTTTGGCCCAAACATAGACAGCTCTATTATGTTGTGATCCGAAACTAATATCGGCGTCACTTTCACATCATGAATGATGTCCGTATTGTTCGTGAAGCAGAGATCTAGAATGTTATTCGCTCTAGTTGGTCTGAGAACAGCTTGCTCCATGAATAGGGCATTGGTGAGGTTGAGCAGGCATTCCACCTGTGCTTGCTTGCGATAAGTCATTCCTGAGAGTATGAGACCTTCGGGTCATTTGACGTTGGGGAAGTTGAAATAACCCATAAGAAATATGGTCACATGGTGTTCCAGTTTCATGAGGATTTCTTTAATTCTAGTGAGGCAATCTTCAAATTTGCCTATGTGGTTTGGAGCATCCGGTGGGCAATATGTATTGCATATGACTATATTATGTTGTCTTATGTATACAACTAGGGTGTCGCATACCGAATTTGAGTATGACAGTAAGACCTGGGGTATGAGGTCGTCACGGATGTATACAGCAACTCCACCATGGCTCCTTTCCCTTCTGTCTGTTCGCAGTATGACATATTTTGGTACGTGTACTTCTGCATCCTCTATATCAGGGCTGAGGTGAGTTTCTACGAGTGCTATGCATAGGGCTTGATTGCATGCAGCAAGGTCTCTCAGGAAAGAAATTTTGCTTTTATTATTATAATGCAACAGGCCCCCAATATTTAGTAAAAATATTGGCGTGATGCCTGTGCAGGCGTTAGGGGAGGCCATCCCATGTCTGTTGACTGTGGTGGTCTTGCGCAGTGGGGGGCAAGGTTCCTCGTCTGTGCTTGGCGTAGCCACGTCAGCTGCTGCACAATCTTTTGCGCCATGCACAAAAAAGACTCTTGCTCAGCTGCTGCGTTGTGTATGATTTCTGAAGAGCGCACCTCCTTGAAATTTTTCCTTGGGGACATCTGTTGTCTTTCCTCAGGGAAGTTTTTATCCTTTAAACCTTTGTAGTTTTGGCGGGGTGTCGGGTGGGCAAACCGGTAGTTTTTGCCGTCTTCCCCATGCCAACATTTGCCTTGCAGGTAAAATTTGCAAGTTTTTGGGTGCCTTTCAAATTTCTTCTTTCCTTTGGTGTCTTGGATGGCATTGGATCCACCTTGGGATTTTCTACTATTTGTTCTTCCTTTTCTTGTGGGTACTGTTTTCCCCTGGTTATCTATTGGGGCGAGGGCTCCTTTCCTTGGTAGGACCACTGGCACAGAGGGGCTTCTATTTGCTGCTTCCTTGGCTCCACTATCCTTTTCTGCCTGGTTGTTCATATGAGTGGGTGATCCATTCTTTTGAGGAGCCACTGGGTCAGAGAGACTTCCGGGTGTTTTTTCCTTTTCCTCCTCTCCATCCTTATCAGCCTTTCCACAATGGTTTTCGATTATGACATCTAGGGTGTCCATGTGTGGTCTGATGAGTGCATACGAGCGGAGGAATTCATTCTTCTTCTGCTCTATCTGTTCAGTGGTTCTGTGAAAGCCATTATTCTTCAGTGCAGCAGTGATGATGTTGTTTGGGGGATCGCCACTAGCAATCGTAGATGCACGCAACAGAAGATCTAACTCTTTCTTTTCCCATTTTGGTGCCATCTTCGTTTTTTAAGGCCTGAAGGGGAGTAGAGGATAGAGAGGAAGTGAAAGATAGCGGGAGGTAGAAAGAAGAAACAGAGGGGGGGGATAGGGAAAGAGAGAGGGAGATATGAAGGAAAGAGAGAGTGAGATATGAAGGAAAAAGAGAGGGTGATATGAGGAAGAGAGGGAGTGTGGGGTGTTAGAGAGACAGAGGGAGGTAGAGGAGGGGGAGACAAAGAGAGACAGAGTGAAGGAGAGGAGGGGAGGAGAAAGAGAGACAAAGGATGGGAGGAGAAAGAGAGACAGAGGATTGGAGGAGAAAGAGAGACAGAGGGAGGGAGAGGATGGGAAGAGAAAGAGGAAGAAACAAGAAAGAGGAAGAAACAAGAAAGGGTGAAGGATGTGAGAGGAAGGGAGACCCGGACTGAGAAGAGGGGGAAATGAAAAGTGTATGAGGGAGAGGTTGAAGTGACAGAAGGAGAGAAAGGCGTTGTGAGATGCAATGGAAAGGGAAGAGAACTGAGAAAAGAGGAAGATATGCAAGCGAATGAGAGAGATGAGAAAAAGGAGTGAGATATGGAAAGAAGAGGAAGATATGAAAGCAAGGGAGGGAGATG
>NC_142928.1:187369407-187381907 GCF_046866305.1 Octopus bimaculoides | reverse complement strand
TTGTGACGGTCTGTTGCACAGATTCTGACACGCGTGGATTATAATTAAATCGGAAATAGGCCGTGCGGTATTGATATTCCATGTATTGTAATGGCTTTCAATTTCAATCTCAGATCTCATTGGGAAAAAAATTCTATTCAATACTGAAGGCAAAAGAAATACATAAATTACGAGACATTATATAGAAATAGATATGTGGTGTATGTTCCATTCTTTTTAAGTATTAATTTCAGAAGGGAAACTCAAATTTAGAAGATTAAGATGGTATTTCACGTATTTTATGAGTAGAAATCTCAATACATAGCCATTCTATTGCTTCTCAACCATTGTAGTGAACTAAAATAGAAAACACCATCCTGCAATTGTATACTGTTTTGCCTGCGATTTAATAGCAATATTGCTAATTTACAGTCACATAACTTCCAGTGTCACGAAATTAGAAGAGCTAATGTTACCATAGCTTAATTGATGAGAGAATACTTAATATAATACATCACTTGAAGCTGGTTGAAGGAAGAAAAGTAAATATTTGTTTGCACGGAGTAGAGGGTTCATAGATCAATATGCAAACCAGACAGCAATGCATTAGTTTTATTAAAAATATACTCATACTAATTAGTAACCAATCTATACTGGTGTTACTGGAAAAATATATTACAACACATCATCACATCGCTAATACTTCGTAAATGAAAATACTCCACTTATTGCTCCTTTTGGCAGTACACATGAATAGTTAAAATATTGTTAATGATATTGATCTTTTTCCTCTGATTGTGCTGGCGTTAATGTAGTGTTAGTGTAGTGTAGTTAGGGATTTGTGATGAAAGTAACTCCAACAATGACCTTTCTGTCTATTTCAGCTAGTATTTCTCAGGACATGTCATCCCATAAGACCGTTATTTATCATTTTTTTAAAATAAAATGTCAGGAGAATATGATAGAGCTTTCATTGACATTTCTAGCTTCTCGAGCGACCACCCAGAGGTTCCGTTCTATGCATTATGATATTTAGTGGTCGCAATTATAATTTCTGTAACGAAGATTACATGTTCGATCTAAAATTAAACAACGGAGTAAAGAAGGGCATGAAATTTTATAGCTACGTATTTGAACCAGAGTTAAACAATTGTAACAACACAACCGTACATTTTATTGGATGGCTCATTTGAGCAACAATATAGCAATGACATCAACAAAATGAACGTTATTGGGTCACACATCTGAGCTTGAATTAAAACGTATGACCAATGACGTAACGAAGTGCTTTAGTTGTATATTTATACCAGAATTAAACAATTGGATTGAGACAATCAGAAGTCTTACTGTGTCACCTATTTGAGCAAGAATTTATCAGTGACATGTAATTCTTTTAGTTACAAATTTGTACTAAGATTAAAAATGGATCGATAACGTCGGGAAATGCATTGGGTTGTATGTTTAAGACAGAATTAAACAATGGATCAGCGACGTTATGAAGCTGGTTTTGTTTCATATTTGATCCACAATTAAACAAGGATTCACGGCATCCTGTAATTCATGTATTTATTTTAAAGCTAGAACTAATCAATGGATCAACGATATAATGAAACTTAATTTGCAACAATTTGACCAGGAATTAACAATGTCGTCATGAAAAACATTAGGTTAAATATTCAAACTAGAATTTAGAAAATGGATTTTAAAAAAAATGCAATACTCATCCTTTCTCGACACCATTAGTGACGCAAGTGGCACATGGTAATAAATATTTTCTAGAATATTACATAATTTTTCGTCTTTTAGACATGGATCCGTTCTGGATCAGACATGGAGTATGCAAACTTCGTACCACACAACGACACCATGTTAATTAATTGACTATTGATGATAAAAAGATATAAAATAGAACTAGTGCGTGTGTTTGTAGTTGTGATAATGACTCTCGCAAGAGGGAGATCATGATAACTGTCAAAAGGATTTTAACTACTTAATAGATATGCCACTTGTTTTCAAGTAACAAATGAGATTGCTTCAATAGTGTATCCACAATAAACAAAAGACTGAGTAAAGTAATGCCAAACGTTATTCCAGCCAGGCTCATCCCACCTTTGATTTCTGTAACCTGAGGTATTTTACCTAATGCTACCGTTCTTTTATAAGATATGCGTTATTTGGGGAATATTTGTCTGGTATTCATAGCAAATGAGGAGGCCATGTAGCAGCTCCAATGAATGCTACAAGACATACTTTCCCCCGTTGGTCTGGCAAGACTACTTGTTAACATGTCCATGATGGTGTTATGTGATCCAGCGATACAACTATCGCATATTGATATCCAGTAAATTACAATACAGATGTCAAATTTTACTGCATAAAAGTAAAGAAATCTTTATTTGTGGATAAATTACAAAACTTCGTTTTTGTATCTCGTTTGCAAGATTATTTATCTGAATTCGTGTGTTGAAATAAATTTTGTTGTATCTAGGGAGACTCATTATGCCAATATTATTAAAATATGCACTGGTTCATTCCATTCCTTTATTATTAGTCAATTGGTTAAATATCCAACTAACTGATCGATTTTTTGTTTCATTTGGTCAGACAGTAAATCGTCTGCTTTGTTTTTGTTTGTTAAAGTTCTTTCGTTGCTACTTGCAATCTTTTCAAGAGATTTCACAAATAAGAACAAAACAACTCCCTTACTGTTTAACCATAATTAAATAGACACTCGATCATTTATCTGGATATTTAATCAATTGACTAATAACAAAAGAGTGGAATTGAACCAGTGCGTTAATAATACTGGCATAATTTACAATAAATATCTCAGAATGACTCTTCTAGTAAGTACTATTAATGAAGCGATTACATGCCTGTGACAGGTAACATTGGTGAGTTATCAGATTAAATAACCTTATAACATTTAAAAACAAAGAAACAGGGGAAAAAGACAGAATAAAAGAAAAGGAAGAACAGAGAAAGGGGAGTAAAGGAGCAGAAGGAAGGGGAGGTGGGCCACATAATTCAGAAAAAATTGTGTGCCCTGCCGCGACCCGCAGTAATGACTGCTATGGTGTTGCCATGGGGAATAGCTGGTGACACTGGCTGCAATAGCCACTCCACCTCGTGGGGCTTATTTCTCCGACGTGCCACTGTTGTCCCAATTTTGCAGTGGAAATCGGTAGTGTGGGGTCCTAGATCACCTGACGTTTCAACAGTTAGCAGTATACCTCAAAGGAATTTTTAGTCCAATATTTATTTGCTCAAGGCGGTGAGCTGGCAAAAACGTGAGCATGCCGGGCGAAATGCTTTCCGGTATTTCGTTTGTCTTTACGTTCTGAGTTCAAATTCCGCCGAGGTCGACTTTGCCTTTCATCTTTTCGGGGTCGATTAAATTAGTACTTGTTACGCACTGGAGTCGATGTAATCAAATCAATCCTTTTGTCTGTCCTTCTTTGTCTTCTCTATATTTAGCTTCTATGGGCAATAAAGAAATATTAATTTTCTCTTCTCTTATTTACAGCATGTGCTTCGAGAACCAATTCCCAAAATTGATTTTCACGTTCTCTCATATATATATATATATATGTATGTATGCATGTATGTATATATGTATCTATGTTCATGTCAAGTCGCTCTTGAGTGCTATTGGTACCATGTAGTCCAGTACAACCTGTTCAATGGTCAGGTCGTCGATGACTAAACTGGCAACCCCATCAGGCATGCTTGGTGAAGTGGGTGCTTGTTAAACACCCCGCGGGACAAAAAATAAGACCCGTCAAAGGGCGGGGGAAATACAACGTAATTAATGGCCATTCAACTACATGTGTTTGTGGAGTATTTGTGGGTGTATATATTGTATATTGTGTTTTTAAATTGCATATATTGTGTTTCAATCTTATGTATTCCATATCGTATATTTTATGTATATACTGTATATCAATATTTTTTTATAGATCGTATGTTTTTTTAATCTTTTTTTATTTCTATTTTATCCAGCCTATGATTCTATCTAGCGCGGGGAGAGAAATAATTGGACCGAATACTCGATCGCGCGGTTAAACCATTGGGAGTGAAGAACCCCTAGCCTTTGTTAGGGCATCCTTCTAGGAGAAGGCAACTCAGGTAACTGGGATTAATCCGACATAAAACCTGCGGCTCAGTGGTTACCGATGATGTTGACTTGTTCTTCTTTTCGGATTATGGCTGCTGTTGCTTAGTGAGTGGGATTGACTCGGTGCAGAGCCTTTCCACACTTAAAAAAAATCTTCTTGCACAGGCATTGCATGATAACAACGCTGATTGATTAATTAATTAACTAATTGAAGATTGTTGATAGTGCTATGAATCTCAACTGAATGGTTGGCTGTAGCCTTAAAAGGCAAAGAATCAATGTGTACCAAAACTGTATAAAAATAAATGGCAGTAAGGACTATGGAACCACATCACATGAAAGAGTCTGTCCCGGCAGGGGCTCCAGAGCATCACAGTCTAAACCCGGCGGTTTAGATGAGATTAGCTGGAGTTGGTCATCTTACAGAATCTTGTGGGAAATATACGTTCTTTTGGAAAGGGAGAAATGAAGAGTTTAGAGGAGAGCCTGGAGTGGCATTTGCATAATGTACATATTCACAAAAATGCTTGTGTATATATATATATGAGGCAATCCAACGAAGCTACACGAAGAAAAATAGCTTATGCAGCATATAAGCTATTGGGAAAGACTCAAGAGATTAAGACTCTATTCCTTAGAGCGTAGACGTGAAAGATATGCCATAATATACATCTGGAAGATCCTCGAAGGAATTGTCCCAAACTTTGGCATCGAAAGTTACACAAATAAAAGAACTGGATGCCATTGCATAGTGCCAAGGACACCAAATTTCCCATCAAGATGTAGGACAAGATACTGCAATAGCCTGGGCTTCAGAGGTCCACAGCTCTTCAATATCCTCCCGAAATACCTGAGAGACCTGCATGCGGTGGATGTAGGTGTCTTCAGGATGAGGCTGGATCTCTTCCTCTCAGGTGTCCCAGATGAACCAACTTCACGGCAGGAGGTGCAGATGCGAGCAGCTGCATCAAACTCTCTCATGCACCAAATGTCAATTCCTGAAGTAAAATTCGTGAAGTAAAATTGTGTAGCAACGCCAAATGGCGGTGCCCCAGCATGGCCACAGCTCATGAGCTGAAACTAGATGAAATGAAATGAAAATGAATATGCATTATGTGTATATATGTATGTATACAGGCATACACACACACGCACAACTATATATATTCTTTTCTACACTAGGCACAAGGCCCGAAATTTGGGGAAGGGGCCCAGTCCATTAGATCGACCCTAGCACGCAACTGGTACTTAATTTATCGACTTCGAAAGCATGGAAGGCAAGGTCGACCTCGGCGGAATTTGAACTCAAGAATGTAAAGACAGACGAAATACTGCTAAACGTTTCGCATTTCGCCCGCCTTCTCATCTATCTATCTATCTATCTATCGATATATATATATATATATATACATATATATATATATATATATATATATATATATATATATATATATATATATATATATATATATATATATATATATATATATATATATATATATATATATATATATATATATATATATATATTGTATGTATGTGTGTTTATGTATATACGTATACTTGAAGCGATAATGATGAATGGATGATTGTATTGTAGTTTTTCAAAAGCATATATACAAAGTCATAGAAATAATCTCTCTCCTTCCCCATGTGTCTGTCTCTCCTCCATCTATTTCCCTGTACATCTCACTACCTCTCTCTGTGTGTCTCATTCTCACAACCAGACACACACATACACATACACGTATTCAAATGTATTATGTAACAAAGGCTGTCTCTTCGCATGACTTTAGGCAGAACTGTCCCATGTTTTCTCTTCAGCGTATATCACAGACAACTTTCGATGTCTGTGTTGTGTCTGGTAGCTGTTCAATACAGACATCTGGAGGTCAAACGTATATTTAGAATTGATAACCGATGATAATATTCACAATCAAAATTATGTTTCGAAGATGTCATTTCACTTTTAGACTTAATTATTCACCTGAATTCCTTAGAGAATTTCTGTTGAACATTTTCAAATGTTATTTTACCATAACATGCTCATTAACAATTCCTGAAATATTTGAATTAGTGAAAATTACATTTTGTTATATAACGCCTCCGTGTATCAGATTATCCCGAACTTCTAAACTGTAGATTCGGCTTTCAGTGGAAAGCTTAGTATGTTTTCATAGAAGATCGTTTCGTTGTCAACACTGTACAATTACTACTACTACTACTACTACTACTACTAGTAGTAGTAGTAGTAGTAGTGTAGGATCCTGTAGCGCGTCGCCGCATCCGCTACTCCTGGAGGATGATATTTTTTAACCATTTGGTCGACAACCGAGCTGGCAGAATCGTTAGCACGCCGGGCGAAATGCTTAGCGGTATTTCGTCTGTCTTTACGTTCTGAGTTCAAATTCCGCCGAGGTAGACTTTACCTTTCATCCTTTCGGGGTCGATAATTTAAGTACCAGTTACGAACTGGGGTCGATGTAATCGACTTAATCCCTTTGTCTCTCCTTGTTGATCCCTCTATGTTTAGCCCCTTGCGGGCAATAAAGAAATAAGAAACGTTAAGACGCCGAGTGTAATGCTTAGTGGTATTTCGTCTGTCTTTATGTTCTGAGTTCAAATTCTGTCGAGGTTGATTTTGCCATTCATCCTTTCAGGGGTGATAAATTAAGTACCATATGCGTACAAGAGTCGATCTAATCGTGTAGCCCCCTCCCCCGAAATTTAGGGCCTTGTGCCTGGAGTAGAAAAGATGCAGGCGACAATCCTCCAGCCCTTGCGACTGTATGAGTACTAATTGGTGGTGAGGGCTTTACCAGGTCGGATGGCGAATCCTAACTCAACCTACTTCAGTCGCTTTTTACGACACGCAAAGGCAACATTGAGTCTATTCCTTTGTATGCTGACCCTCCACCCATACACACACACTGACCTAGACCAACGTGAAACCAAGTCTTTTGCACAAGAACACAACTCGTAGCCCGGTCCGGGAAAAGAACCCACCATCTGGAGGTCGTGAGCGCAACGCATTAAACATTAGACTACTCGCATTTACTGTACTGCAAAAGATGATTCTAATGAAATCCAGCAGCTATTGGTACCAATCGGTACTATTCAGTATGGCATCCTGTATCTAAATTCGTAAACTCTTGTTCCATTTACTCTTCAATATTGCTAGTGTGTTAGATATGACGCCATGCAGTGCTTTTTCCGACTCACTGCGTTATGAGTTCAAATCCTGCTGCGGTCAATATTGCAGTTCATTCTTTAGTGGGCAATAAAAACGTATCAATCCAGTTCAGTAAATGGGTGGAATTGAGAGAAAATCGAACGTGATGCCGAGCAGTATTAATCCTGTTCTGATTCATCTCGTGTCTTGTTGGGTAAATGATTTAATATATCGTCCAATTTACCACAATCACCAGAACCTCTGAGTGTTTTTAGCAGAGCTCAGTATACTGCGAGCGCTCGGAGCGAATTTCCGGTATGAGTTTACCTTCCTCTCTTCCTCTCTTCCTTCCACTAGTCTCTGAGACCCTTCAAACGCACTGCATTCTCTTCTAACTAAAGAATATAGAAAGAACATATATTATCCACCCGTTGCACTGACTGCTAATAAAATTCAGGCCACCCTAAACCACTACCAACTTAACCGTCTTTTGTGAATCTACGTGTATTTCAGGCAAATTGAGTTTTTGTGATGTCGGTCAACGAATCTGGAAGGGAGATTTTTCTACTCCATTTCTCGACGTAACTACTTTAATGTCAGCACGACCACCATGTTTTTGTACTGTAGTCCATGTATGGGCAACATTTTACGTTAGAAAGTATTCGATATATTTCAAGAATAATTATCACCAGCCATAAATATACGGACTCAGAAAAGTTCATTTCTCATAATTTACTAGTATTCACTATTGTATTTATTGCATATATTATAACCTTTTCTATTTATTCAGAATACAGTCGTTGGTTAAAGTTTGCCAGTAGGCTAATGACTGGTTCACTGAATTTACGATGGCCTGATTTAAAGGAGATTGTCTGTGTAATTCGGGCAGAACAAATATCCCACGCAGAGTTTATCGTCTTTCTCTCCAATGGTTATATCACGTTGGCACCACTTATTGATTTTCTCTTTAATGTTCGCATATTTCAGCGATTTACATCGCTGTAAGTTAAATTCCAGTACACATAACCTCAAACGCAGGCGCGAACACACACACACACACACACGCACATGCACACGCACACACACACACACACACACACACACACACACACACACACGTACGCACGCACGCAGCATTTATTTTACATCTAGCGAATCCCGCTCTCAACATAATTAATGGCCAACTTGACGCCCGGGCAAAAAAGATACTTGTCCACGATGGCACGCAATGCGATCGATCCTGCAACCATATTTTCGTAGCACATGTTTTTCTTTCTTTTTTTCTACCAGGCTGTCATGCCTGCTGCACTAATGTCTAATACATGTTTTCCACATTACACATTCAGTTAAATGGATGTTCATTTAAAATTAGGTCGTTTCTGTTATGACTAATGCTTCACATTCCACACAAAATATCAATTGTCTGCAAATCTCTTTGCAGTCTATGCATCTATTGATCTACGTTTTCCTCCAATCCATTCTCCACCTCAAGAAGCTGATAGCAAACTTTCATACAAATTACACGAGAACTAAACTATTCTGCTGTTATGACAGTTTCTTCCTTTAAACAATTGGAAATATTTTCTCTTTTAACATTATTCAATATGAACTTTGGTCTCAAATAGAACGTTTTATTCCAAAACTGTGCACTTAACAGTAATTATAAGACAAACCTGTTATATTCCATAGTTGATGTTTCCATATCAAAGAATAAACGTGATGGTGGTTGTGTAGGCAAGGAGGTATGTAGGTATGTTAGCTTGTAGATAATTATATGGTGCTTCGCATAGTTGTATGTCGACGTGCTCTTTAGAAAATCTTATTAAATATAATTTTGAATTCGATTTCGCTTAAAACAAACTGAAATGATTTTGTTATTAAGCTTAAGATTGCCTTGCCTTCCAATTAATTTACAACATTCTATTTCACAGATAATTACACAACTTGCAGTTTGCATATCTATTTACAATAGATGTACAATTTGTTTATATACATATATGTATGCATATATATACATATATATACATATATATGATATATATGCATGCACACTTATATATATATATATATATATATATATATGTGTGTGTGTGTTAAGATATATATAGGTGTGTGTATATACATATATATATATATATATATATATATATATATAGATATATAGATACATATGTATATATATATACATATATATACTTATGTATATATCTACATATGTATATATATACATATATATGTATATATATGTACATATGTATGTAGATATATATGTGTGTATATAACATACACACGTATACATACATATAGATATATACATATATACATATATATATACATGCATACATACATATATATGTCTGCGTGTGTGTGTGCGTGTGTGTGTTTGTGCATGTGTGTGTTTGTGCGTGTGTGTGTTTGTGCGTGTGTGTGTTTGTGCGTGTGTGTGTTTGTGCGTGTGTGTGCTCTTATAATTGTTTCTGTAACTATTTCGTTACACTTGACATTGATGTCACTATTTGCCTATTTGCATCTTAAAATGAAATGAAACGAAAAAATAAAACAAACACCGAGAAATAAATGTAAATATTTTATTTTATTTTTTTAATATAGATTTTACGTCTTGATTAGAAATTTTATATTTTACAATTTTTTATATTTGTTTATGACAGGAACGTAAATGGGTATTTTCAATTATATATTTATATATTATTATGGTTTTAAATAATAAAGTGTGTAACCTCACACGCAGAGGGCAAAATGCAAATCGACATATATGAGATACAAAGATTTTGTTTGGAATTTTATGTCACACTGAACACATTTAAGTACCAATGTAGTTTTAATTTATAGATTTATATACACTTCGCCCTAGTTTTCTATCTCATGAATAAGGTTACATTTATCAACCCAGTACGTGACTAGTGTTTATGATATCGATAACGAAATGATAAATAGCTGTATTTAAATGTAATACAAATTATACAAACAAGTTTATCTTTCATACCATTTAAAAAACCTCACTGTTCAAAGAGCTTACTTATCTTCAATATGCTCGTCTACCTTTCACCGTATTAATGTCTTTTATAATTAAGCTGCGCTGCCATTCATCCTGAGGAAGTATACTTGATCTCTATATTATAATATATTTCCAATACGTGGTTTGCTTCTGGTAATGATTTGCTGTTAAAGGAAGAAGAATCGGTTCCAGATTAAACAAAGTTCAAGAACTTGCATATTCAATTTTTAATTGAAGATTTTTAATTTCTGTTTCCTTACATAGAATAATGTTCTTAATTTTTGTTGTTGCTCGAGCCGAATATATTACTATTCTTTGGAATCGTGGGCACGGCATAAAGAGAAACACAAATTAATTAAGCAAAATGCAACACTCTAAAATTTGAAGATAGAAGATAGTTCATTGCTTCGATGGCATCTCATTATTTTTCTTCATCATACATCGTCTAGAGCAGTAAAGTAAAGAGAAAGATAAGAATTTCTTACATATTCCTAGGGCAATTCTGCCTCGCAAAAAGAAATAGAAATCCTTTGTGTGGCCTCACTTAATGTCTGTTGCCGCAAACAAGTTTCGCAGTCCCGCTTTTGCATACAGTACATATATATATATATATGATTGACCGCTAGCTCGAAAAGCATTTTTTCTTCTCTCTCTGTTTATTTCATCGTATTACTTTCTGTTGAATGCGTAGACTCGAAACGTAATAGACCTTCTCACCTTCCTGAACTTTAAACTAACATAGCTGTTTGTTGTCTGTTTTTTTTTGTAAATTGGACTATATATATGTGTGTGTGTATATATATATATATATATATATATATATATATATATATATATATACAGGGTGCCAAAAGTTACTGATAGGTTTCAGTTTTTAGTAATTTCCTTAACTTTACAAATAAATGGCACAGACTTTTGATACAGTACAAGGACATAAATGGAAATTAATGTGTACGTGTCAAATGTTGTAACGCTACTCGTAAACCCTCTCTTTCAGGTATCCCCACCAGAAAAAATTCGGGCTAGTCAAGTGTGCAGAACGTGAAGGCCAGTTTACATTACCGTAACGGGAGATTATTCTCTCTCCAAGGCACTGCCGTAGCAATTATATTGTCTCTGTTGCGGTATGAGAAGTTGCCCCATCTTGCTGGAACTAAGTGTAAGGTCTACTTTGAAAGGCCAGGCGCAAAAAGGTCTCAATCATGGATACCTGAAAGAGAGCATTTACGTCAACATACTGGCGACCCTGTTGCAAATGCAGGAGAAATCAGAGAAGTGGAGTCTGAAACTCTTATGGTGTTATGGTGCATGTTTTGGAAAGGGCACGGGCGTGCGAAGCCGAAAATGGCTGCCATTTAAGCGATCTCATTTCTCATATGTGATGTAGTGGTGTTGCTAAATTTAACTTGTGTATATTTCCATTATGTCCTTTGTATGTATCAAATATTCATTCATTTATTGGTAAATTTAAGGAAGTTATTAAAACTGAAATCCATCAGTGAATTTTGGGACACGCTGTATATAAACCAAGGGCTTTAACAAGATTTCTATCAACCTGAACTCACTTAAGATATATTGGTAGGCTTGTAGCTATAGTAGAAAACTCTTTCCCAAGATACTGTGCAGTGTAACTGAAGCCGAAAATTCGTGGTTGCAAAGCGAGTTTGGTAAGCACACATCCGTGTCTTTTTCTATTTGGCAACTATTCGAAACCCTGTATACATCGCAGCTCATGTTTTCGTAGATACTGCCTAATAATCAGACTTAATTCGTATACATATCACTCTCCAGTAAATGCTCTTGCACAAAATGACTTTCCAGTGTCGTACTCTAGACATTATCAACTTTATTTCATTAAAATATTCACATTATGACCATCCTATTTAACTGGTAGGGGGTTGAGATAAAATGGGAAAATATTAATAACTAACTATTACACTTTTAATTCAAGTAATTCTCCATGACAGCATGAAACAATCATGGTAATTATCGACTGAACGAAAATTTGAAAATATGGTTAATTTGGTTGAAGCGAAGGTTTATTAATAAAGGAAAGGATTAGGTAAATGCCATTTATTTTGAATCGCGAATAATTGGATGAACAGTGGCCAGTATTACGTTCTATCATTAAACGATATTAAAAATAAATGAGACTCACATAATTCTACTCATTTCACCTTAGATTAACTACAGTATTTTCCGGACTAAAGTTATAC
>NC_142928.1:187351907-187364407 GCF_046866305.1 Octopus bimaculoides | reverse complement strand
TATGGAAATATTTTTATTTATTTATCAACATAGATTTTCAACGTGTAATTAGTTTCATAAGTGTCAACACACGAAACTCTTGGATATTGTATCAATCTATTAATTCTCCTACATATAAATCCGATAGGCGCAGGAGTGGCTGTGTGGTAAGTAGCTTGGTTACTAACTACATGGTTTCAGGTTTAATCCCACTGCGTGACACCTTGGGCGAGTGTCTTCTACTATAGCCTCGGGCCGACCAAATACTTGTGAGTGGATTTGGTAGACGAAACCGAAAAGAAGCCCATCGTATATATATATATATATATATATATATATATATATATATATATGTGTGTGTGTGTGTGTGTGTGTGTGTGTGTGTGTGTGCGTGTGTGTCTGTGGGGGTGTGTATGTATGTATGTGTGTGTGTATGTTTGTGCGTCTGTGTTGCCCCCCCCCACCATCGCTTGATAACAGATGTTGGTGTGTCGACGTCCCCGTAACATAGCGATTCGGCAAATCAGACCGATAGAATAAATACTAGGCTTACAGAAAATAAGTCCTGCGGTTGATTTGATCAACTACAGGGGGTGCTGCAGCATGGCCGTCGTCAAATGACTGAAACAAATAAAAGAATAAAAGAAAACAAGTCCAGGATCACGGACCCTAACGGAATAGCAAAGACGTATATCTAAATGACGGGCAACTCCCTAAAGGAATGGTATACACAGAATCTGACATCATTCAGAGACAAAAACAAAAAAAAAAAACTTGCAGCATGACTGTCAAGTATAATGTGGACATTGAAAGAAGGTGGAATAAGCTCCCCCAGACAGAATGGAAAATTAATGCTAGAGGCAAAAATACAGTCGAAGGGTCCCAAATGTGAAATCTGTATTACCTAAAAATTAAAAAATCATACAATCAGCTGATAGTATTCTAAACGTTAGGGATGAAACCATCTCTTCTAGTATACACAAGCAATATTTTACACTAAAATATTTCAAACAAGAGCCCCTATCTGCAACGGTAACCCCACCTTTCCTAACCTGAATACACATAGCACACACACTCCACACAAAAAAGAAATATTTCCCGATGACGAACTACCTCAGAACACAAGCATAAGAACACCATGCCCAGACCAAGAACGAAATACTGCAAACAAATTGACCACACAAAGATTTGTCCAAAAGATGCCACCTAGGTGTAACGTCCCTCGATTCACTGATTCGTTGTTTTATAAACATACATTTATGAGAAACCCCGTGGACTAAACGCGAATATTTACCAAAATAGAGGTGAACACCTCCTCCATGCGATCGGCTTGAAAAATAGTTAAGATAGTAGGATATTTTGCTACTTTTCTTAACATGAAACCAATGGTAGCCTTAATTCACAAATAAAGAAATAAACCCACCAATGCGGTGTTGAGCACTCATTTTCATCGTTCGACATTTACGTACACACACACACACATACACATACACACACACACACACACACTCACACATACACACACACACACACACACATATATATATATATATATATATATATATATATATATATATATATATATATATATATATATATATATATATATATATATATATATATATAGGGAGAATTCATAAAAAAAAAACAGACGAAAACAGGTGGTGTAGAAAACAAATAGATGTATTAGTATAACGTTCGGGCATTGAAAAAGACTTTAACGTTTCGAGCCTACGCTCTTCCAGACAAAGGAACACAGAAGGAAACGAGGAGAGAAACAAGGAGAGAAAAAAATTGTGTGTAGTGGTTAGCGATCTATCATGGCGGGAGCCGTAAAATAGAACATAACTGTAGATTAAGATATGCCTGCGGCAGCCAATATGCATTCCGATAACGTTATTTTCCCAATAATATCGAAACCTTCATTTAGTATTGATTGTTAATTTGTGCACTATTGCACGATATTCCTGTAATTAAATTATGTTCTAGGATTCCATTATTAGGGTTGTATTTCCCTTATTATTTTATTTATCCAAGTTCAAGTTCCATGTAGTCACCTCTCTCCACAATATTGCAATCAACTATTTTCTCACAATCCGACATTTAGTTCTATTAATCTGATGTGAAGAATTTATTTCTTAGCATATACATATGTGTGTCTTTTGTTATGTAGATGTGTTTTAGTGTTTGTGTGTGTGTGTTCACACACAAGCATGCATATATGCACATCAATATATAGATACATATATATATGCATGTATGTATATGTGAGTGTATGTATGTATATATATATATATATATATATATATATATATATATATATATATATACATAATTATATATGTGAGTACATGCATCTCTATATATATTATATGTATATATATATATATGTGTGTGTGTGTGTCTGTGAGTGTGTACGTGTGCAAATGTATTTTACTCACATATTTTACGCACACGCACTCACATACATACACAGGTATAATACATACATACGCTCGCATATATGTCTGTGTATATGTATATGCGTGTTTATATTCCCCTTAATATAAATCGTTGTTAAACCCTACTCGTGGGAGTAGGGTCAATCACACTTGCTAGGCGCCCTCGCACTGATGACGTCATTATTGATTTCACCACGTAATATCTCCAAACGATTCATTTGTAAGTTCAAAATGCGAAACATTTTTTCCATCTTTTCTATGCTGTAATTTTTTTTCTTCTGATATATCTTGTATTTCTTTGCTATTACAATTAAGTAATTAACTCTCAGCAACATCAAAATATGATTGCTAAGTTTTAATATTTCAACATGATATGCTGAAAATAAATCCATGAATACTCCTGTAATTTAAAGATTGTTTTTAATTGAATTTTTGTTTTATGTTCATCGCATCATATTTAGTGATTTTCGTGTGGCTTATTTTGGGCCGGTGGAGTCGCTTGTTACTATAGAAATAATTAAGGATCAACACATAAAACAACCCCAACACCAAAAGCAACCACAACGAGAAGAATAACAAAAATGCCAATAACATGCAGTGTAACAATTCGTGCAAAGCTTCCAACTTGTATTGCAATTAATTCCAGAAAGAATAGAATAAACAACAGCTGTGAGGCTCTCTATGTACGTCCAATCCCTTCCTAATGTTACGTTATGTTGCATTTAGTAATGACTTTCGTTTCAACATTTTAATTACGGTATTAAATTTTTCTTTATATCTGAAGAAAGTCAGAAGCGACTGGCATCGATTCACATTTTAATTTTGAGGAAACAATGACGTTTCTAGCGAATCCTTTACGAACGTCGATTCCTCTGACTACTTGACTCTTGCACTCGTACATATCTACACTCACATGCAGCTATACATATATATGTATGTTCACTTCCACTTTTAATAATTTGAATCCTTCCTCTTAGGAAGGTACTGGTGTCTTTACATGTACACATACATACATGCTTACATACATACATGCATACATACGTACATATATATATATATAAACATATACACACACATATATATAATACATATAAAATACATATAGACATATATGTGTGTGTGTGCGTGTGTGTGCGTGTGTGTTTGTGTATGCGTGTCTCTGCGTGTTAAATTTCCGCTCAGGCATACGGATACTAATAACCAAGTCTTAGAACTGAATATGCATATACATTAGGGAAGCAGGACAGGTGAGTACGAAGCTGAATATGGAATTGATTAAATGACAAAAGAAATAGAAATGAGGTAATTAACTTCGGTATCTTACAGCTGTTTCGGCTACAGGATGCAGTGCACTCAGGGCACTCAAAGGATCATAACATCATTTCCTGTTCCTTTGTCATTCATTTAATTTCATATTAGGCTCTATATACTCACCCGACACTTTTTCTGAAGCATACACATCCACACAAGTACTCTTTTCCTCTCATTCTCTTGCTTTCTCACATGCACACACACTTACACCCATATATATATATATAATAATATAGATTTTATCAAAAGATTAAATGTGGTACTTAAAATGTTTGAGGCACCAGAATTTGGTAGGGTAAAAGCCAAAAACAAAATCAAGAAATTTGGTGAATAAAATTTGAAGAAAAGCAAAATCCAATAGGTTATAGCAGTACGTACGTTTCGTACAAACTTCATTTATTTATATAGTGAGAACACCACATAAAATGTGCAATGAAAATGTACTCCTCAGCTGCATAATGGAATTTCATTTTAGAAAGCCATTTTGTAGATGTGTGCAAAAAACAAGAGTAGGAGAAGAAGAAAATACCATATATATACACACACACACACACACACACACACACACACACACACACACACACACACACACACACACACACACACACACACACATATATATATATATATATATATATATATATATGTATGTAGAAATACACACAAATATATTGACATAGACATAAGTACATACATGCATATATACATATGAATTAGTGCACTGAAATTTCATAGCAGAAACAACTGTGAGCTAAGAAGTTCATTGCACTTTTGATAAGTATCTGCATACTGTATCTGTATACTGACGGACATATATATATATATATATATATATATATATATATATATATATAGATATATTCTCTGCACAAACATGCATGTATACAAGTGTTTATATTCACAAGAGAATGATATATATGCATATATTTGTGTGGGTGTGCATTTATGTATTAGTACAATGCACTCAGATATATATATATATATATATATATATATATATACACATAGGTATACATATATATATATATACACATATACGTGTATATATATATATATATATATATATATATATATATATATATATATATGAATGTTCATTCAAAAACATGTTCATGTACGTGTGTATATGTATACATATGGATATGCTCATACGTATATGTATGTTTACGTAGCTATATATATTATCAAATTAAACTTTTTTTTCACAATATGTCTAATGCTTTCCAGTTATGTTCGATAGACTCAAGTTAATTGATATTTTCTATCAGATATATAAATCAATGGCTGAGACCGAATACTCTGTTGAATATGGAGGAACGAAAAATCTGCATTATAGAAAATATTGCTGTTTTGCTCAGAGCAACATATTGGCAAATATATCTGTCAAATATATTTTACATACACAGTTTCTATCTTTGACCTATACCCCGCTTTGTTCCAAGTATTTTTCGAAATGAAATATTAAAATCGAAGTATGTAGCTTAAAGGCAGACGACTGCACCTCTCTTGTACATATTTTAATAAGTATATAGATCGGCATGAAATATGCAGCACATTCAACCAACCGATGTGAACTGTTTCTATGTAAGTGCAGGATATATGAGAAACAGTAAACAAGCATTTATATGACCATACGTTGTCGATAAAAAGGTTGAGGTACGAACAAGAATAAAAAAGTAAAACAAACAGAAGTGACTTTTACGAGCTGGAACGTATTTCGTCATGCGTCTGGTGAACTAGGGGCAGACTTGGAACTAAACAACTAGCTACAAAACAAATAAATGCTAAACAACTGCGGTATTAGAGGCACATTAATCAGCCTTGAATATGTTACAAGAGTGTAATATCGTATTTAATACGTTCGTGCACATTCGGATATGGAAAGACTTACGCTGCAGAAATTGTCTCGAGAGAAAACTTCTCGTTCTAGATTATGTATATATATATATGAAGAAGCAACAATGACATTGGACTGTGAGTAAAGTCATTGTACCGTAGAACCCCTGTATTTCTACGACGCTATCTATCTATTTATCTATTTAGTTATCTATCTGTCTATCTGACTGTCTATCTATCTATCTATCTATCTATCTATCTATCTATCTATCTATCTATCTATCTATCTATCTGTATGTCTGTGCGTCCATCTACCTATTATTTGTCTGTCTGTCTATCTATGTATCTACCTCTCTATATGTGTATATATATATATATATATATATATATATATATATATATATATATATGTGTGTGTGTGTGTGTGTGTGTGTGTGTGTGTGTGTGTGTGTGTGTGTGTGTGTGTGTGTGTGTGTGTATTAGTGTAATTTTTGCATCTAACGTGCTTGTAATATAACCGTTATTATTGTAGTTCTTTCTCATTGTACATATTGCTGATTCTTTTACCTCGTTCTTAACTTGCAGAGTGACAGATGGCAGCAGTTCTAAATTCAAATTTCTTGCTACGGGGTGGGGTGAGATATTCTTTGTGGATAAGTCATAATTATAAGGATGCTTACCTAGTGTGAAAAAGCACTGATAGTTTATTTATATATATATATATATATATATATATATATATATATATATATATATATATATATATATATACATATACATATATATATATATATATATATATATATATATATATATATATATATATATATATATATATATATGTAATTTATAGTTCTTTTCTTAATAACTTCTCAAGCGGACATTTTAAAAAAATATTTGGAAAATATGTAACAAAATTTTTCGTTCGGACATAGCAATGCATTCCTGAGCCGAAAACTAAAGCGAATATTTGGAGAATACTTATTTTCAAATCTAATGCTCAGTTTATCTGTTTCTCTGATTAACGGCTAGGTTGCAGAAAGTAAACAAACCAACCCCAGTTGTCAAAATGTGTTGTTGGACAAAGATAAACGCGCACACAGTCATTTGTTGTCCGCCCACTGAAGGTTAAAGAAATAGGTTGTTGTTGGCACTCCACCACTTCCGACATCGAGGGTTCCAGTTGATCTGATCAACGGAACAGCCTGCTCGTGAAATTAACGTGCAAGTGGCTGAGCACTCCACACACACGTGTACCCTTAACGTAGTTCTCCGGGATAATCATCGTGACACAGTGTGACAAGGCTGGCCCTTTGAATTACAGGCACAACAGAAACAGGAAGAAAGAGTGAGAGAAAGTTGTAGCGAAAGAGAACAGCAGGGTTCGCCACCATCCTCTGCCGGAGCCTCGTGGAGCTTTAGGTGTTTTCGCTCAATAAAAGCTCATAACACCCGGTCTGGGAATCGAAACCGCGATCCTATGACCGCGAGTCCACTGCCCTAACCACTCGGCCATTGCGCATCCACAAACAAATAGGATGACTAAACTTTCACGCTTATTAGAAGGAAAAAAACCTGCATCTATATCTATATCTAAAATGTAAAAAGAACGTTGTAGCTTGTTTAAAGCGTTCTGATATAAAAGTGAAATAACAAATAAATGTGTGCTCCTAACAACGCGAACAGTGAAAGACATGAAGATGGGTTGAGAAATTCACAGGCTGACTATGAAGGAGTGATGCTAGAGCCGCGAAGTCTCACATGGATTAATTTCCACATTTCTGTAGGGAGAATGTTCAGCAGTCACATCAATACACACGCTACCGCTTTTCGCTCGAACATAACCCACGTAATCAACCAACAAAATCTGACCAATCACGACTTCGCATAGAATAGGCTTAGCGACGATTCGCCTTTTGCCGCTTCCTTTTGAGTTCATCCATCAGTATAATTTCGGCACAAGTTGACTATTTGACGGCGAGGTTTTGGATGCAGCAGAGAGAGCATTGAGAGACAGCAGAGACAAGATGGCAGACGGAAGATGAGCAGACGCGGAAGATGAGTGACCGGAGCTGACAACAACCACAATGAATGATCGCCGACAACAATACAACGATTATCAGCTTCGACTTAAAAATTCAGAGACCCCCTTCGGTCATGAATGACCATGGGATTGTACCAAGAAAGTTCCTCTCCGAAGCACAAATCGTATGAAGGTTATTTTTATGGAAGATTAGCAGTCACCCATGCATACCAGCCTCACAAGGCTTTGGTAGGCCCGAGGCTTAAAGCAGTAGATATTGACCCAGTGTTTCACGGAGTGGGACTGAACCCGGCACCAAATTGTTGGGAACAATCTTCTTGGCACGTAGCCACATCTGCGCCTATATTTAAATATTTAATTTTTTCTATGCTTAAACAATCTAAAGTACAAAAAGAAGCGTGTAAAACTGTATAAAGACAAAAACCACCAATGTTGTCCAAGACAAATGCAAAGGGGCCGACACAGCTTGGCGCCAGTGACGTCGCTGATTAAACTGCAGTAACGTGAAATAAAGTGCCATACTCAAGAACACAACACAGATCCCAGTCCAGGAATCGAACACACTATCTCATATTTTTGAGCCCGATGTTCTAACCCCTGAGCCGTATGGTGTTTGACTACTATGACAATTACACCAAGAACAATAATATTCAATCTCTCACGACATGTTGCTGTTTGTAGGAACTACAGCGTTTGTTTTTGTGCACAAAAAGAATAAAATTCTGTGTACCAAAAGTCACAGTCTTTGTTTATTGTTCTTCTTCGTACACTTCTTATTAATAACAGCATTGTTTCGTTCCAGTTAGACTGATGTCTAATTGTTCAAAACAGGCTAGGCATAAAGGATCAACATCCAAAGTAAGCGGCATAATTAATCTACGCTGTCGGTTCGATCTCAGGAACACAAAATAGATAGTAATTTCTCTGTTTCTATGATCGTGTTTAATATATATAGCTATAAGCATGTAATCACTTCGTGGCTGGAAGATGGTTATTCATTTGTTGAAAATGAAACAAAAATAGCAAAACTGAGCTAAGTAGTATACGCTGCTGCATACTCACTTTGTTTACAAGGACAAAACTGTATTATTTGAATATAATTCGTGAATATAATATAAATGATTTCACCATCTGTTGCCTTTTAATGGTTTCTCGCAATATGCAGAAACAATCCGTCTAGACATAAAGCAGAAATATTAAATAGAAAATGCATAAATGATATATAATTTTGAGTCACGTGCGTATGCTAATTTGAGGAAAGAGAAAATAATTCCTATATTTCTTGAAATATAAAGGAACCAATCAAGATATTGCTTTTAGAGTTAGTTTTCGACAAAGGTTTGTCATGAAACCACAGATTCGTAAGGACGGTGTGAACCTGGTTTTCATGTTATATAACTGACTGAAATTACATCCATCCCCGCCCAATAAACATATGAACCAATCAACAAAGAATGTACCATCCACCATGGCATGTTATCTATCTATCTATCTATCTATCTATCTATCTATCTATCTATCTATCTATCCATCTAGGTGTCTTTCTGTCTGTCCGTCCTTCTGTCTGTCTGTCTGTCCTTCTGTCTGTCTGTCTGTTCTTCTGTCTGCTTGTCTATCTATCTATCTATCTATCTATCTATCTATCTATCTATCTATCTATCTATCTATCTATCTATATATATATATATATATATATATATATATATATATATATATATATATATATATATATATATATATATATATATACTTATCTCTGTCTGTCTAACTATTAGCCTATCTGTCTGTCTGAGGGTATATCTCCTTCTTTATGCATGTATGCGTGTGAGTGTGTGTCTTACGAAAGGGAAGAATATGCATAAAAAGAGACGAATCAAACAAGATGATGACAAATGTTTGTCAAATGTAAATAATGTAAATAATGTACATAATTCCCCATCTCTTAATTATAGAACTGTATTATTGATAATGGCGTTTAAGGTGGTGGAGTGGCAGAATCGTTAGCAAACCACACCGGGCGAAACGCTTTGCTACATTTCGTCCGTCTTCACGTTCTGAGTTCAAATCCCATCAAGTACGACCTTGCCTTACATCCCTTCGGGATCAAAAAAATAAGTACCAGTTGCCAGAAGTTAAAACCAATATCGATAATGTCGTTTAACTGTGTATTACAGTTTTACAGGAGGCGCAATGACCCAGTGGTTAGGGCACCGGACTCGGAGTCATAGGATCGCGGTTTCGATTCCCAGACCGGGCGTTGTGAGTGTTTATTGAGCGAAAACACCTAAAGCACTACGAAGCTCCGGCAGGGGATGGTGGCGAACTCTGCTGTACTATTTCACCACAACTTTCTCTCACTCTTACTTCCTGTATCTTTTGTGCCTATAATTCAAAGGGTCAGCCTTGTCACACTGTGTCACGCTGAATATCCCGAGAACTACGTTAAGGGTACACGTGTCTGTGGAGTGCTCGGCCACTTGCACGTTAATTTCACGAGCAGGCTGTTCCGTTGATCGGATCAACTGGAACCCTCGACGTCGTAAGCGACGGAGAGCTAACAACAACAACAGTCTTACAATTGTCGTCAGTATTGTTTCGTTGTCGCAGTATAACAGTTTCACATCTTTGTTGTTTTACAAGTGTTTATAGCCTTTTTCTATTTTGTTGCTGTTGTTACTGTTATTCATTTTGTTGTTGCTGTTTACGTCACTGTTAGAGCTATTGTATACAGCATCGTTGCTACTGTCTCTGAGCTTGATTGGCTTATGTTTTCGATGTTATTCTTCTTGTTATTGAAGCTTTTGTTTATTTTATTACTCTCTACCATTGCTGTTTCTATTTGTTTTGTTAATCTTGTTCTTAATGTTGTTGTTGTAATAATAGTTGTCGTTGTTGTTGTCGTAGCTATCGCTGTTGATGATTTTTGTTCTTCACCACCACCATCACCACCACCAGCACACCTACCACCACCACCACCACCACCACCACCACCACCACCAACACCGCCACCACCGCCACCACCAATCAATCAATGATCAAAGTGTTTGCGTAGATCAGGAACAACATTAGTTCGTGTGATCTCTCTTTTGTAAGACAGCCCTGTGCGATTTGAGAGAAAATTGCTTGCGTTTTCCAGCAGGTCATGTGATCACGTACAGGCTTCCTTCCTTGTTGACTCATCATTGTCATAGATGTCTTAGATGTTTATAAAAGAAGCGGACACAAACAGTGCAGTCTTTTCATGTGTACCTACAGGGGTTTTGCGACGAACATATAACTATTTGAGTCAGGCAGAAATCGAAGCGATGTCAGCTGGTTCCATTCATACTATTCAAGCACACTCCCCGCCTACTAGAACCTGTTGTTGTTTAGCACCGGGCCAACTCTGGTTGAGTCTAACAGATATCAATTGTATTAAAGCAAGAATCACCGCCTTGGCTTGTTAAAACCATGTCTCGGTGGACATTATTCAACCTGTCCTTCATTTTAAAATGGTGCTCTTTTTAGCAAATCGAGTTGCCACAATAATTTTCCCCGCTTGACTCGTTATTCTTTTCTACTTTAGGCACAAGGCCCGAATTTTTTTTTTGGGGGGGGGGGGCAGTCGATTAGATCGACCCCATTACGCAACTGACCCTTAATTTAACGACCCCGAGAGGATGAAATGCGAAGTTCAACTCTAACATCACATTATCAACCACACATTTATTTAAATAAATGTTTGAGTGTCTGACTAAGGAGGCCTCTTTGGAAACACGTATTTACAGGGTTCAGTCCTACCCAACGGCCACATGGGCGAGTTGTATTTCATTATAGACACGGACCGCTTAATGTCTTCAAAATGAATTTGGTAGATGGGATATCTAAGAAGTTCATGAATGTATGCGGATAATACAGATAACAAAATGTGAACAATATACAATAAAAAAGGGATTTTATTGCTAATCCGAACAACCCCCATTTTCCCTCTACATTTGGCCACAACCACCATATTTCCATTTGGAGTGGCCTTCCCACTAATTCATGTATTCATTGGTCATCTAATTTTGATTTTGTTTTCTCTTTTTCTGTTTTAGACTGATCAATCTGACTGCCAATGTAAACAACTTTTAGGTAAGAAGGGCCTGAAGATTAGCTTAGCTTCTTAGCTGCCTTTATATTTGTTATAACTTATGTAACGAGTTTCACTTTGCTATGAAACAAATGTAGTCCGTGCATTATCTGTCCAGTCCTTGTATGTATGTATGTATGTATGTAAGTATGTATGTGTATGGGAATGTGCGTATGTTTTGGAAACCTGTGTTGGTTAGCCTAGGTTCCCGTATCTTAGCGATTCGACAATAGAGAAGATAGGATAAGCTCTAAATAAGAATTTTTTGTGAAGCAAAATGCCGGAGGGGGATTTGTCCCACTCATCCCTTTCAAAGCGGCACCCTCCACCTTCTCCCCGCTTAGTCGCGACCAAATGACTGAAACGAGTAAAGCATAAAGACTAATTTTGAGTGAGATTAGGGTCTTTCATCTAACATGCCATGGCAGTGACTTCACCAATGTCTCTTACTGAGGCCTGTTATTACTACTACTTTTTAAACTTTATTACATTTGTTGGTCTTATAAGAGCTGCTTTCTATTGTCGCTGTCATAGATATCGATGTTCATGTTGTTGTTGCTGTAGTTACAAGGCCACAACCAATTTCCTCCTCACATTTTTTTTTTTAATCAAGCGTTGCCAGTAATAATTATTGTTTTTCATTTTGCTTCCTAGTTTTTTTCTTTGCTAATTTTATTTACTGCTTCGTTGTATAGTTATTTATCACCATCAAAACAGTTATTATCATTGTTGTTGTTATTATTATTACTATTATTATTATTATTATTATTATTATTAT
>NC_142928.1:187334407-187346907 GCF_046866305.1 Octopus bimaculoides | reverse complement strand
GTCACACACACACATAGATATATGCATACGTACACATCCATCAATATAAGTATGTATGTATATACTTATGTTTATAGATATATGTATATATATATATATATGCCCGGGCGTGTGTGTGTGTGTGTTTATATGTATATGCATGCGTATATATATGTATTTATGTATAAATGCATGTATGTATGTTTGTATGTATACGGTAGACAGAAAACCATCTATTCACGTACAGATAGATAAATGTGTATATATACATACACATGCACATTAAAAGAGATACTCCCATGTGTGTGTGTGTGTGTGTTTGTGTGGGTGTGTGAATATGGTTGAAAACGGCAATTTAAATATTAGAAGTTACTGCATTTAAAATGAAAAATGTTTCATGGTATTTAGTTAAGAGAATGTAAATAGTTTCGTTACAGAATCCTCTTCAAGCTACAGCGATTGTGAATGGGAGCAATTATAAATATGGAATATAAAAGACAAATGTCACATGCGATAAATTTACGGTAAAAGAAGTACGATAGGGAGTGAGAAGACAAAAGGTGTATTGTCAGCAGGAGAAAGAGAGAAAGCGAACGAAAAGTGCAAGAAAGTAATGAATTACAACTGACATGAATTGCTGAATGGTGTCCACGTAAGAAAACCCTTCGGTACTCAAGAAAGATTGTATAGGTCAAAGAATGATGCTGTATGCAAAAACACCCACACACTTACATGTATATTTATATATATGTTTCTATGTATGTATGTGTATATATATATATATATATATATATATATATATATATATATATATATATATATATATATATATATATATATATATATGCGTGTGTGTGTGTGTGTGTTATAATTTAGAAGAAACAGTAAAACGTTTGTCATTACAGTACTCGGAGTTTCGAATGTCGGAACGAAGAGCTACAATACCTTCTCGTCGGCTGTTAGGGTATCGTAGTTCTTCGCTCTGACATTCGAAACTCCGAGTACAATAATGAAAACATTTTACTGCTTGTTCTAAATTATAACATGTAGATAATCTTCTATTTCTCTAATATCGAGGTCTCATTCTTTTTTCTTACATTTTATAGTTATTATTATTATTGTTCAGTAGATTGTATTTTTATAACGTGCTTTCACTTCACTACCGAGCGCAGCTCTGTGCTCTTATGTTTACTGTATTGAAAGTGTTTTGCGTAGAATGTGTGCAGTACCCAGTAGTGCAATTTTCTGTATGTTATATATATTTGTAAGTCCTGGTGTTTTTGTTATGTATTTGTCTGAATATATTTTTTATTATACCTAAGGCACCTACTATGATAGGAATTGTTTCTGTTTTTAGATTCCACATTCGAATTACCTCTATTTCCAGGTCTTTGTATTTTGAAAGTGTTTCCATTTCTTTTAGAGAAACGTTGTCATCTGCTGGTATTGATACATCAATTAGAAAGCATTTTTTTCTTCATGATCTTTGACAACTATATCTGGTCTATTTTCCTTAATTTCTCTATCTGTGCGTATTGGCATATCCCAGAGTATGGTTGCTTTCTCGTTTTCGGTGACCTTTTCTGGCGTGTGTTTATACCATCTTTTTTCTGTTGTTATTCCATAGTGTTGGTATAGCTTCCAGTGTATATAGGTCCCAGCTCTGTCGTGTCTGTGAATATATTCCTTCTTAGCCAGGACTGGGCAGCCAGAGATAATATGATTTATTGTTTCTTGTCCATCTCCACATCTATTGTTTCTTGTCCATCTACAGTTACTAGTTATGTTTCTTTTCATCATTATTATTATTATTATTATTATTATTATTATTATTATTATTATTATTATTCAGTAGTTTTATTTTTATAACGTACTTTCACTTCACTACCGAGCGCAGCTCTGTGCGCCTTGGGTATGTGCTGTGGTTTGCTGTGGTGCTCTTATGTTTACTGTATTGAAAGTGTTTTGCGTAGAATGTGTGCAGTACCCAGTAGTGCAATTTTCTGTATGTTATATATATTTGTAAGTCCTGGTGTTTTTGTTATGTATTTGTCTGAATATTTTTTTATTATACCTAAGGCACCTACTATGATAGGAATTGTTTCTGTTTTTAGATTCCACATTCGAGTTATCTCTATTTCCAGGTCTTTGTATTTTGAAAGTTTTTCCATTTCTTTTAGAGAAACGTTGTCATCTGCTGGTATTGAAACATCAATTAGAAGGCATTTTTTTCCTTCATGATCTTTGACAACTATATCTGGTCTATTTGCCTTAATTTCTCTATCTGTGTGTATTGGCATATCCCAGAGTATGGTTGCTTTCTCGTTTTCTGTGACCTTTTCTGGCGTGTGTTTATACCATCTTTTTTCTGTTGCTATTCCATAATGTTGGCATAGCTTCCAGTGTATATAGGTCCCAGCTCTGTCGTGTCTGTGAATATATTCCTTCTTAGCCAGGACTGGGCAGCCAGAGATAATATGATTTATTGTTTCTTGTCGATCTCCACATATTCTACAGTTACTTGTTATATTTCTTTTCATTATGTCTTTTTGGTAATTTCTGGTGGGGAGGCTTTGGTCTTGTGCAGCAATTAAAAATCCTTCAGTCTCTGCTTTGAGTCCTGAGCTTCTCAGCCATTGCTGGGATTTTTCTCTGTCTATTTCTTTCGCATTTAGTTTAGCCAAGTATTTACCATGTAGGGGCTTTTCTTGCCATCGTTTTATCATGGTCCGTTGCTGTTCTAGTTTTAGTTTGGATTTCATTTGTTTTATAGCTTTTGTTGTTTCTTCTTCTTCTTCGTATTTGTTAGGTAGATTGATTTCTTGTTTGTATTTGTCAGCTTCCTTAAATACTGAAAACAGTTTTTTGTTTTGCTCGTGTTTTGTGGCTATTTGTATTAGTTTCCCTTGCTTCTGGATTAGGTATTTTTGCAGTCCTATGGTGGTTATTTTATAATAGTTTTCTAGCTGTATAAGACCCCTGCCACCTTCTGTGCGTTGTATATATAGCCTTTCTATGTCAGATTTTGGGTGGTGCATCCTATATCCTGTCATTATTTTTCTTGTTTTCCTGTCTATTTTACATAGTTCGTTTAGTGTCCAGTTAAGGATGTTGTAGCTGTAGCTTATAACTGGGACAGCTAAAGTGTTGATACCCATTATCTTGTTTTTAGCATTGAGCTCTGTTTTTAGTATTGATCTAACTCGTCTATAGTACTCTTTCTTTATTTTTTCTTTCATTTGTGTATGTTGTATCCTATCTAGTTCATTGACTCCTAAATACTTATATGGTTGGCTTTCGTCTAGTTCTCTTATTTCATTGGCTTTATCTAGTGTTATATTGCTACTTTTAACTAATTTTTCTCTTTTCAGGGTTACTTTGGCACATTTTTCTAATCCGAATTTCATTTCTATTTCCTTGGTAAAGCCGTGTACTGTCTGTAGTAGTGTTTCTAGCTCTTTGTCGTTTTTTGCATATAATTTTAGGTCATCCATATATAGAAGGTGGCTGACTGTTTTTCCATAGCATTTGTAACCGCATCCAGTTCTATTTAGCAATTCTGTTAGAGGTGTGAGTGCCAGGCAGAACAGGAGTGGAGAGAGCGTGTCTCCCTGGAATATTCCTCTTCTAATGGGGATGGCTTTCGTTTTCACAAGTCCCTCTTTTGTTTGGAGCTGTAGCACTGTCTGCCATTTGTTCATTGAGTGCTCTATGTATTTTATGATAATTGGTGCCACCTTGTTTATGGCTAGTGTTTCCAGAATCCACGTGTGGGGAACACTGTCGAAAGCCTTTTGGTAGTCCACCCAGGCCATACTGAGGCCTTTCTTCTTTCTGCGGCTGTCTTCAGTTATGGCTTTATTGATCAATAATTGATCTTTACAGCCGTATGAGCCCTTGCAGCATCCCTTCTGCTCTTCTGGAAACAGGTTGTTATTTTCCAGGTGTTTACTCACTCTCTGTGATATTATTGCAGTAAAGGCTTTGTAGATCGTAGGGAGACAGGTTATAGGTCTATAGTTTTGTGGTTTCTCCGTTTCCGTGGATTTGGGGATTAAGATGGTTTTCCCTTTTGTGAGCCATTCAGGCATTGTTTCTGGATCTGCTATTATGTTGTTAAAGTTTTCTGCCAGCTTTTTATGCATTGCTGGCAGGTGTTTTAACCAGAAATTGGGGATCTTGTCGTGTCCAGGTGCTTTCCAGTTGCTTAGTCTTTGCAGTGTCTGGGTGACCTCTTCAGTTGTTATAGGGGCCCAGAGTTGCTCAGGTGCTAAGTTCGTTGTTTTAATGGTCCTTTTTTGGGGTTGTTGCTTCACCGACCATATTTGTTTCCAGAATTTCTCTAGTTCTTCTGCTGTTGGTGCTGAAGTAATGTCTATTTTATTTTTACCCAGTTCTTGGTAGAGTTTTTTGGGATTGGATTTGAACTGTTTGTTTTGTTCAAAGAAACGTTGGCGTTTCTCATACCGGCGGATCCTCTGTGCTTTGGCAAGGATGTCTTGCTTTAGTTTTTCTTTTGCCTCAGGTAAGTCTTTTTCTGTAATGCTGTATTTGTACAGTATTTTTGTTTTCTTCTTGTTACTTAGTAGTGTTGATTGTTTACTAATTTCGTTGAGAATCGATAAATCTTTTCTCTTTTTTTTAATTTTGTTCTGGATGTTATTTATCCACAAGGTCTGTTTGGGAGGTAGAACTCCTGTTCGGATGGGTTTGAGTGAGTATCCTGCTTCTTTTGTGGCTGCAGTGGCTGCCGCATATATCATGTCATTTAGCTCAGTGATATTGCCTGTTGTTTCTGTGGTTGTTAGTTCCGTGACGGCCAGGTTTATGCTATTTATTATTGATGTTGTTTTATTGTCTATTTTGATTTTTGGGAGATATAATCTGTGGTCCATTCTAAGATCTGTGGTTTTCAGTTCTTCGGTTATTTTCATTTTCATAGTATCGTAATTATTAGGTTTCCCTTCGTTATTTCCAGGATTTATATTTGTTTTGCCTTCCTTTTCATTCATATGTTTGTCTGTGGTGTTCTGGATTGGTGCTTTTTGTACACTATTATACATCTCTACGGTCTGGGTTTGTTGTTTTTTGTTTACTTCGTTTTTGCCGGGCATGTTACGTTTGTCCTCGTGTTTTGCTATCTCAGTGTTTATATTATTATTTGGCATTGCTGTGTGACTACTATCTAGATTTTCCTGATGTATTTTTTCTTTCAATTGCTCTATTTCTATTTCTGATATTTTTTTTGCTTTTAGAATATATCTTCTTATGTTAGCTAGTTTGTTAGGGTTCATTGTTTTATCGAGGTCTATATTTACATTATTTTTCTTCCATGTTTTATATGTATGTGTTGTTGCGTTTTCGTTTTTTGGGTAGAGTACTGCTGTGAAATAGGCGTGTAGGATCGAAATGTGTTCCTCACGTGTCCATTTATGCCGTTTTGGTTTTGTTTGCGGGACATGAGGAACAACGTCCGGCCCTTTATTTTGACGGTTGTCGTTTTCGTAGGGTACCGGTTCGTTTATTTCTGTTGTCAGATTGTTTTGCACGTTCATATCTTCGTATTTTTATATGATGATAACAAAAATGATGATGATAATAATAATAATAATAATAATAATAATAATAATAATAATAATAATAATAATAATAATAATAATAATAATAATAATATTATGTCGTATATGCCAACAACAAAATGAGACCATCGATCATGTTGTCTCCATGTGCAGTCTGCTTGCGCCTACAGAGTATCTCAACAGGCATGATAGAGCTGCACAATATAGTCACTGGGTAATATGCAAAAACCTGGACTTGCCCCATGATAAAAACTGGTGGGAACACAAACCACCCCCAGTACTTGAAAATGATCACATTGCATCCCTCTGGAACTTCACCATTCAAACTGACAGAAAGATAGACGCAAATAGGCCAGACATCATACTGAAAGACTTCAGACAAAAATCATGCCTCCTCATTGATATGACTGTCCCAATCGATATAAACGTATCTGTCAAGACCTACCAAAAACTGAGCAAATATAAAGATCTTGAAATAGAAATTAGCAAAATGTGGAATCTGAAGACGAAAACAATACCTATTGTCATAGGTGCCCTGGGAATGACTGCGAAACGGGCTGATTACTACCTAGCTAAGATACCAGGAAACCCGAAAATGGTTGAAGTTCAAAAGATAGTGCTCATGGGAACTGCCCATATCCTACGTAAAATACTGTCTATGTGATCTCAAATTTTAAAGCAAATACATAATTTTCTTATGGTTTCTTAAACATTCACTTGAACAAAACTGTACAAATCCAAATATATGGTACCCTAGGCATAACACCTACATGAACTTCTAACTTGTTGTCTCTTGAGGTCTCTGGGTGAGACTTGGATCCAACTTGTACAAATGCAAAACAAAAGTCAAACATAAAATAATAATAATAATAATAATAATAATAATAATAATAATAATAATAATAATAATAATAATAATAATAATATTTATAGGATTGAAGTTACTCCTCCAGAAAGTAAAGATGCAATAAAAAAGAGTGCGACTGTTATCAAATGAACGATATTTCGTGATCTAGTGTGTCTTCCATAGGTTCAAAAATAAACTTGTCAATTTACTTCATTTTGGTAATATTTATAGGTTCGAGGTCCTCCAGAAAGAAAGGAAGCAATAAAGAAGGGTACGACTGTTATCAAATGAACGGTATTTCGATATCTCGTGATGCACGATATTTCGACATCTCGTGAGGTCGAAATATCGTTCATTTTTTAACAGTTGCACTCTTCTTTATTGCTTCTATTATTATTACGTGAGAGAGAAGTGCATGCCATCAAAGTGACGCTGGGGTAAAATATACGAAGCCCATTATACCCATCTTGACTACACGTCTGATAAGGGTACACCAGGCTCTTAACAATCTTTATAGACGAAAGATATGCCAACTTTCAAAAATCAAGATATTTCTAAATCTGTATGCTCATCCTTTATAACTACAATAACAGCATGCCTCTTCATTTCTTGAGTAAGCTGATTGTCTGTCATCATTATTTTCTGCAAGAAAGATTATACAGAGTTAGCAAAAAATGCAGCAAAGGGTCCAGAAATGTATGCTCTCAAATACATTACGCACCTTGTATATACATATATATAAATACGTCTGCGTGAATACAACTTTACACATACACGTGTATACAAACGTGCGTGTATATACATATATATATATATATATGTGTGTGTGTGTGTGTGTGTGTGTGTGTGTGTGTGTGTGTGTGTGTGTGTGTGTGTGTGTGTGTCTGTGTGTATAATTTTGTATGTATATATGTTGTTTGGTACTATAATATAACCAAATTAGTTGTAAGACTAGTAAATTAGACAAGATTACTTTCGTATACGATCAACAGATTTAATTTCAACAAAACTTCCTAAATGTATTATGTAATTATATTTTTGATCTTGTTATTATTTCGAGTCTTTATCAAATCAGTCTGAGAAAATCGAAGTAACAAATGGTTTGTAATATAGGTCTTCACATTTGAGAGACAAGAACACATTTAGCAAGACAACAACATAACTCATGTTTCCCTGTCATAAGCATAAATCATACGCCAAGGTTATGATGAATTAGAGGCCAGTTCGTATCTATATAACTATTTATCTATGTGTGCGTGTGTGCGTGTGTGTATGTGCGTGCGTGCGTGCGTGCGTGCGTGTGCGCATGTGTGTGTAGAAGTTTGAAAAGGAACACACCAGTTGATATGTATAAGGAAAATAGGACAAGGTAGAAAATGCTACAATAATTTTATCATGAAGAACATTTTAGTACCAGTTTCAATCTTTGCGACTTGTTCAACCTAGAGTAAAGCATGAAAAACATGCCATGTCTTTCTACTTGAACTTTTGAAAACCAGCCTAAGCTGTGAAACCAGTTAAAGCTTCAAATATTTCAATAATAATTATTTTAACTATTCTCAGTGCATTTTCAACTTCTATTTTTCAGGAGTGGCTGCGTGGTAAGTAGCTTAATTACCAACCACATGGTTCAGGGTTCAGTCCCACTGCATGGCACCTTGGACAAATGTCTTTTGTGATAGCCTCGGGCGGACCAAGTCCTTGTGGGTGGATTTTGTAGACGGAAACTGAAAGAAGCCCGTCGTATATATATGTATATATGTATATATATATGTATATATGTGTATGTATATGTATATGTATATATATATATATATATATATATATATATATATATATATATATATATATATATATATATATATATATATAATTCACATGAAAGCAAAAGACGAAGACAGGTGGTGTAGAAAACAAACAGATGCATTAGTATAACGCTCGGGAAGGGAAAAAGTCTTTAACGTTTCGAGCCTACGCTCCTCCACAGAACGGAACACAGAAAGAAACAAGGTGGGAAAATAAAGAAAATAAAGAGAGAAAATAAAGAGTGTGTAGTGGCTAGCGATATATATGTTTGTGTGTCTGTGTTTGTTTCCCAAGACTGCTTGACAACCGATGCTAGTATTTACGTCCCCGTGACTTAGCGTTTCCGCAAAGAGACCGCTAGTATAAGAACAAAGCTTACAAAGAATAAGACCCGGGGTCGATTTGCTCGGCTAAATGCGATGCTCCAGCATAGCCGTAGTCAAATGACAGAAACAAGTAAAAGAATAAAAGAAAGAATATATATATATATATATATATATATATATATATATATATATATATATATATATATATATATATATATATATATATATATATATATATATATATATATATATATTGTGACTCCATTTTAAGCAGTCTGTAATAAACAATGGATTTCATGGCATGGGAGAGGAGAGCGAAATAATTAATATTATAGAGAGACTATAATGAGAATTCGAGAATGTTGAAAGGATATATCTTTGATAGCATAAATAGTGTTGCTATAATATAATGATTACAAAGTTTTGAACTGGTTTAATTACATATAATTAGTCCTAAAACTAATTAATTTTCTTTACGTAATGCACTTAAGAAGTTGGTATGATATACTATGAAATCCATTCGACAGTTTTATTATGATATTACGCCACGCTTAAATTTCCACTTAACATCGGTTACTCTGGAATTTGCAGGATAATAAATGCCGTGAACAGTCTTTCATCGATGCAACTAACACTCACTAACTGAATGGATTTGTTAATGTGATGATTTGTCTCATAGTGTCTAGCCATCATAAGTGGCGTGCTTCAATTTGATCTGCTCGATCTATTCAAGGGGTTTAAGTCGAATACATCGACCCCAGTTCGTAACTGGTGCTTCATTCATCGACCCCCGAAAGGATGAAGGGCAAAGTCGACCTCGGCGGAATTTGAACTCAGAACGTAACGGCAGACGAAATACCGCTAAGCATTTCGGCCGGTGCATGTATGTATATATATGAGAGAGATATGTGTATCCATAAAGTGAGATATATACACGTATATATATATATATATATATATATATATATATATATATATATATATATATATATATATATATATATATATATATACATACATACATACATACATACATACATACAAGCGCTTGTGTCTGCACCCGTTGTTGTTTACACCCTTGTAATTTTGCGTTTCTGAAAATGCGCCCGATAGAATAAATACAAGACTTTAGAAAATAAGAACTGATATCGATTTGTCAGTCTAAAGCGTTGAAGGTGATAACCAGCATAACCGCAATCCAATGAATGAAGCAAACAAGAGAATGCATGAGGGAGGTGTAAATACTTCTGGACACGCGCTTCTGTGTGTGTGTATGTTTGGGTTTGTGTATGGAGCGAGAGATTAATAAGCTCAATTCCTTGAGGAATTGTCCTCTTATTTCTTTATTAGAGTGGACAAACAAGGACAGACAAGGGGTTTAAGTCGAATACATCGACCCCAGTTCGTAACTGGTGCTTCATTCATCGACCCCCGAAAGGATGAAGGGAAAAGTCGACCTCGGCGGAATTTGATCTCAGAACGTAACGGCAGACGAAATACCGCTAAGCTTTTCGGCCGGTGTGCTAACGTTTCTGCCAGCTCGCTGCCTTAGAGGAATTGTCCTCTACCATATTTTCGTATCGATACAACCCTTTTCAGTGAAAATGTGTGACGAGTAGTTCAGAAATCAAATCTTTTGACACGTTGTTCAGCGCTCAGTCTGATTAGGGATGTCAGTAAAATTGAATCTATCCGTGGGATACTCAGCCGTTTACTTTATAAAATCTATGTATAGAAAATTCCTCTTCATCGAAAAATGGAACACCCGTCATAAAAATCTGCAACTGATTAATGATATATACACGTACATGGACATAACGTCAGAAACGTCTCCATCACGGTAGAGTAGCTCCAGTCACGATATATTTTCTTTTATCATCATTCTAATGAACAAAGGTACGTTTCCTATTTTCTTCATCACAATATTATTTTCCACTTGATTTCTCTGCGTATTATACAATATACCAAAGTATTTTTCAGATTTAACCAGAAGCACTGTAGTTGTGCCAATTTTCTAAAATTAGAATACTCTACCTGGAATTATGTCAGAAATTTTTCTCAAAAGAATTGGTTTCCAAAGAATTTCATCGTCAGTGAGTATAGAATATTCTGAATGGCTTATTCGTCGATCAATATTGGATTCTCCAATGTAATCTAAATTTCTAGAAACAAGACTATGCATACATTTCCGTTTTCTTTTCTGATTTATCGAGCACATATAGAGAAAGTCTTAGTCTTCTAAATGCCAATGTGACGACAGGTTAGTTATTCTAGCAAAAACATAAATTCTATGTCCACCATACAAATGATCAAATACTTTCCAGATTGTTACTCATTTATTAACAAGAATAAACGCATTTCCTTCTCTGAATGTACATCCTAAATTTCTGCTCCAAGTTATTTTCTTAACTGACAGCTCTTGTTGCCTCAATAGAGACTAAGCTAAGCATAAAATTAGTGCAGAAGCGTGGATTTGAAATGATCAAATGCTGGAAATATATATGCATGTGCATTAGCTATATACATGACCAATGTTAAGTGAATGAACAATGATTTATTCAAATCATATTCTATATGTGTGCACACGGTATGTGTGGAATAGAACGTTGAAATTGAATTATCTTGAAGCAATATTCTGCATATCAATACCAAAATTCTATGAACCCATTTAAAATGTATCTAAATACTACCCTTTCGCAAAAAAAGAAATATCAATTTCTTTTTGCAGACGTGGAGTTCTTTGAATAGACAAGAAAGAGAAATGATTTAACTATACCACCAAGAGAATTAGTGACCACAGCATATAAGATACTATATCGTTATCTTGTACTTGTTTCAGTCGTTTGACTGCGGCCATGCTGGACCACCACCTTCAAGGGTTTTAGTCGAGCGAATGAACCTCAGGACTTATTTTTTTTAGACTAGTACTTATTCTATCAGTTCCTTTGCCGAACCGCTAGATTACGGGGACGTAAACACTTCAAAACTAGTTGACCAGTGGTGATGTGTGGGGACAAACACAGACCCAAAGATACACACACACACACACACACACACACACACACACACACACACACACACACACACACACACACACACAGGACGGACGTCTTTCAGTTTCTACCTACCAAATCCATTCATAAGCGTTTGGTCTGCCCGAGGTTATAGTGGAAGAGACTTTCCCAAGGTACTGAAAAGTACCTGGCTTGAAGAGTATAGCGAAAAGCCTGGCTGGTGGTCCAACATTTCGAATTCATAAGGCCGAGTTTACAGACCTTAGAAAGACTGAAGGGCCACTGCAATAAATGTGTGAATCTGAGAGGAAAATATACTGAATAAAATCATAAAAAACCAAACCTCCTGTAGTTTCTTTCACCCAAAGTCAGGTCCTTTTCAGCACCCGCTCGTATTTATAGTTTGGTCTGGGTTAGTATTTTTTCATTGATTTGGTATGTCATACATATTTTGGAAATGGTGCCCTTTTGGAGAATTTGGCTCATGTTAGGGTCATTTTTGTCTTAAATCCTACCATAGAATATTATGTAGTGCTTCAATTTCTATTCTTTTTTTTTCTCGTCTATGTTCCTGGAGACTGTATTTCTGGGCTCATATTCTTATGCACACACATACAGGTGCAAACATATTCAAGAATATGTTTTTTTTTCCTTTTGTTTTTTGCTTCATTTGGCTTCTATGAAATTTCGGTTACACAAGACAAATGTTATTGTCACGAGAAGTGGCTGGTGTCATTTTGTAATATTTGGAATTATAATTAATGAATAATTCTGAACTCTGAGTAAGCTTTGTAAATAATATGATGTTTTTGTTCACATTCTATGACAGACCTGAACCTGTTCAAAGTCCAACATCTGTCGTTGACTTCCAAATCACAAAGCTGAATGAAACAAACATGTCATCCCTTGCTACGGTAATGCTGTTATGCATGCTCTTATACATACACAC
>NC_142928.1:187324407-187329407 GCF_046866305.1 Octopus bimaculoides | reverse complement strand
ACCCGATCCTACCTTTATTACACAGATTATGCTCTGCTTTATATTTGCGTGAAGTGAGTAGTCGGGTTTCCGAGATCTTCCATGAATTACATAAATCCCTTCATCATTGAATCTACACCAAAACTTTTAATGTAGCGAATTTGATGCTGATGCTCAAAACATTCATGAATTCCTTGCAATCAAAGACGCAGAGCAAGCCATCGGATTTCCAGTATAGTCTAGACCACACAGTATATCGGTGGCCCAAGAGATGGTTGTGATGATTTCAGGTAGATTACTGGCAACTTTGAGACAGAGGTCGGTGCTGGGACGAAGATTAAGACGACTCAACTGAGTTAACAAATCTAACAACTTTCTCCGCTACATGTTCTTCCCATCCACATGAGGATAATTGCGGTGAGTGTGCACTGAAAAGGAGGATCAGCTGCTCTCTGTCTAGGACAAAGTTAGGCGGTGTAATATTTGAGATGATGTTGGTTTTTTTTTTAATGTTATGTGCATTGTTTCTGCTTCTAATTCTTCTTCTTCTTCTTCTTCTTCTTCTTCTTCTTCTTCTTCTTCTTCTTCTTCTTCTTCTTCTTCTTCTTCTTCTTCTTCTTTTTCTTCTTATTCTTCTTCTTCTTCTTCTTCTTTTTCTTCTTCTTCTTCTTCTTCTTCTTCTTCTTCTTCTTCTTCTTCTTCTTCTTCTTCTTCTTCTTATTATTATTATTATTATTATTATTATTATTATTATTATTATTATTATTATTATTATTATTATTAATATTATTATTATTATTATTATCATTATCATTATCATTGTCATTATTATTATTATTATTATTATTTTATGTTTGACTTTTGTTTTGCATTTGTACAAGTTGGATCCAAGTCTCACCCAGAGACCTCAAGAGACAACAAGTTAGAAGTTCATGTAGGTGTTATGCCTAGGGTACCATATATTTGGATTTGTACAGTTTTGTTCAAGTGAATGTTTAAGAAACCATAAGAAAATTATGTTTGCTTTAAAATTTGAGATCACATAGACAGTATTTTACGTAGGATATGGGCAGTTCCCATGAGCACTATCTTTTGGACTTCAGCCATTTTGGGGTTTCCTGGTATCTGAGCTAGGTAGTAATCAGCCCGTTTCGCAGTCATTCCCAGGGCACCTATGACAATAGGTATTGTTTTCGTCTTCAGATTCCACATTTTGCTAATTTCTATTTCAAGATCTTTATATTTGCTCAGTTTTTGGTAGGTCTTGACAGATACGTTTATATCAATTGGGACAGTCATATCAATGAGGAGGCATGATTTTTGTCTGAAGTCTTTCAGTATGATGTCTGGCCTATTTGCGTCTATCTTTCTGTCAGTTTGAATGGTGAAGTTCCAGAGGAGTGCAATGTGATCATTTTCAAGTACTGGGGGTGGTTTGTGTTCCCACCAGTTTTTATCATGGGGCAAGTCCAGGTTTTTGCATATTACCCAGTGAATATATTGTGCAGCTCTATCATGCCTGTTGAGATACTCTGTAGGCGCAAGCAGACTGCACATGGAGACAACATGATCGATGGTCTCATTTTGTTGTTGGCATATACGACATAATGGGGAGCTGCCGTTCTTTAATATGTTGGCCTGGTAGTTCTTTGTAGGTAGGCATTGATCTTGGGCTGCTATGATAAACCCCTCTGTTTCTGATTTCAATCCAGAGGCCATTAACCATTGGTGGGTAAGGGCTTTGTCAATATCTGCATTATTCGCTCTCTTTGGGTATTTGCCATTGAGAGGTTTTCCATGCCATTTTTCAGTCATAATAGCTAAGGCAGCAATTTTAGCACGGGTTTTCAAGCGCTTAGCTTTTTCTGTAGGTGTTTCTAGTTCGTCTAATTCTTGAATTTGTTGCAATTGGAATTCACTTAGATATTCCTTTGCCTGTTTTGTTACTGAGTAAGATGCTTTCTTGCTTTCATATTTTAAGACAAGTTTTAGCATCCAGTCCTCAGAGTTTTTCATATAGGTGTCTAGGCCAATTGTGGCTACCTTCATTGATAATGCCAGCTGTAGTAGTCCTCGACCTCCCTCTTTTCTTGGCAGATAAAGACGTTCTATATCTGCCTTAGGGTGGTGCATTCTATGCATTGTCAACAGTTTTCGTATTTTTCTGTCAACATTACATATTTCAGTAATTGACCAGTTAACGATGTTGAAACTGTAAGTCACGACTGGTATGGCTAGAGCATTGATCGCTTCGATCCTGTTTCTCGCGTTCAGCTCTGTCTTCAGTATTGCTCTCACCCTGCGATAACATTCTCTTCTGATCCTTTCCCTCATCACTGAGTGCTTGATATTGTCCCCTTCAATTACCCCTAGGTATTTGTAGCTCTCCGCTGGTTCTAACTCTTTTATGACATTTTGCTGGTCAAGGTTCACATTAGATGTATTTGTCATTTTTCCTTTGATAAAGATAGCTTTTGCACATTTATCAAGGCCAAATTGCATCCTGATGTCATCACTGAATTGTTTAACAATCGCTAGTAGGCCTTTGAGTTGTTGGTCATTTTTTGCAAAGAGCTTTAAATCATCCATGTAAATGAGATGATTTATATATTTTTATCAAATATTTTATAACCATACTGTGCATCATTGAGCAATTTTGAGAGCGGTATTAGGGCTAGACAGAAGAGGAGTGGTGATAGTGAGTCACCCTGGAAAATGCCACATGAAATTCTTACATCTCCAGCATTTAGAGATTCATTGTCATTGTTCAACATCAGTGTGGTTCTCCATGATCTCATACTTACAGATAAAAAGTTTCGCAGAGTAGGAGCTATTTTATACATTTCCAGACATTTCCTAATCCAGCTATGTGGTAGGCTATCAAAGGCCTTTTTATAGTCTATCCAGGCTATTGACAAGTTTTTGTGTCGCTTGTGACAATCTTCTAAGGTCATCTTATTGATGAGTAGCTGATCTTTACAACCATAAGATCCACGTTTACATCCCTTTTGCTCATTAGGGAATATGCTACTTTCTATTAAAAAACTATAGGTGTACTCGGTTAGGACAGATGTTAGCGTCTTATACATTGTTGTTAAGCAGGTTATGGGGCGATAATTTTTTGGTTCGTTTGTTTCCTCATTTTTTGGAAGCAGGAATGTTAAACCATTAACTAGCCAAGAGGGCATCAAACTAGGATTTTGCAAAACATCGTTGTAAAGTTTTGTTAGCAGTTCATGGCTTTCTGGGAAGGCATTCAGTTATTACTGTTATTACTTTTATTATTATTCATGGGTCATTTTTTTCATATTTCTAATGCTTCTATTGTTATTTTCGTACTTATCCTTTGTAGCGTTGCAGTTGTCAAAATTATTGGGGCTGGTGGTGGTTGCCTTATCCAGGCTTCTGTAGTTATTGTGCATCCGTTTACTCGAGGTTTCCACGTTTAATCTTAGGATCTATAGATAAGCTGTCTATTTTGCTATTATCCTTATTATTGGCGCTATTATTTCTATTATTAATAATATTAACATTTATATTATTGTTATTTGCTTTGAATGCATTATTATAGTTCACGGTATTAGTATTATTTATAGTATTATTCCTATTACCATTAATGTGTCTGGCGGAGTATGTGATCTTTTCTTTATATCCTGCATTTTTAGTGTTATTTTGTACTTATCCTTGTGTTTATTAAAGATCTCTTCATTAGATGAGACTTTTGAAATCCTTTAACCTATATTTAGTGGTAGGACTCTTTTTAGTTGCTGGGGATGGTTCCTAGAATTATTTATATATATTAAGGCAGGTTTTCTTTCATATAAGGCTTATGGAGTCCGGTGATTAAGTTGCAATTTACGTCTATATATATATACATACATACATATACATATATATATATATATATATATATATATATATATATATATATATATATATATATATATATATATATATATATATATATATGAATATATATTTATACATGTATCCATATGTGTGCTTCTTTGTGTTCGTGTTTGATCTCCACCTCCTTGCATAAGTACCAGACGTAAGGAAAACTTACTGTACATTTGTTCGACTATCTCAGCAAGGGTACGCCACATCCTGGCCCTATTCTCAGGGCTGAAGTAAATAGAAGCTAAGTGATAGAAGATGATGTCTAAAGTGAGGATAGCGAAGAAGAATTTTACAAGGAGACAGAATCAATCTTCCACAAACAAATGAAATAAGAACTTGATTGGTTTCCCAACATTTAATGATTTAAACCCACGAGAATATTGGTTATTTTTATTGAACTTGTAGAAAGCAGAGTTTGTGCATCAATTACTGCAACTAAAATGCCAAAACAAACACAATAGAGACCGCATTAGTCGTTAGATCAATAAAGAAAAGACTGAACTCATTTCTCCCGTTTTATTGGTGAGAAAACACAAAACACGTGCTTTGTTAATTAAAGGGAGAGAGAGAAAGGGGGGAAGACTGAGATAAAGATAGAGAGAGAGAGAGAGAGAGAGAGAGAGATAAACAGATTCAGAGAGAGGGATTGAGAGAGATAGTGATCCACCTTGGTTTCATGGTGTAAAAAGAATGCTGACATCGTATGCGCAAGACCAGTGTGCAAAACAAATGAGAACAGCAGAAACAAGTCAGCTTATTTATTACAGCAGCTGATTAAAAGAATTAATTGCTTCATTTAAACGAACAAATGCCTTAATGACTGAGGGAAACAATTTCTTAATCACAAACATAAACCCAATCCTTATTTTTATTTTCGTTTTAGTTAAATGAATTTTGACATTACAAGAAAATATCGTCTAATCATTCTTTCGTTTCTGTCTGACTGAATATGTTTAATGCGATATGTAGTTCGTATACACACACACTCACAGAAGTACACACACGCACACACTCATTCACTTTTCCACACACACGCAGGGATATAAAATGAATGTATCTGTAGATATATATATATATATATATATATATATATAATTAGGCGCGGACGTAGCTGTGGGTAA
>NC_142928.1:187306907-187314407 GCF_046866305.1 Octopus bimaculoides | reverse complement strand
ACAAAAATGTTGAAAAGTGGGTGCCATGAAACAAGAAATGAAAATTTATTAATATATATATATATATATATATATATATATATATATATATGTATATATACTGAGAGAGGAGAGAAAGAGAGCGAGAGAGAAATACACGAGGGCAATTATGTATGTGTGTTGGAACATGCAATAAACTCATATACATCTAAAACTGATTTATTTAATAAAAATTAAATGAAGTACACGAATTGGGAAATTTTCCCTGTTTCCGTTTCCTTTAAATCTTTCGATGGCATAAATGAAGTAATACTCTTATATATATAGAAAAGAATATTAAAAAACATTCAGTTTATGAAATCCCGAGATGAAAAACCGCGGACAGTTTAAAATAAAAATCTAAAGGAAGGGAAGAAAATTACACAGTATGAAGTTATTATAAAGTTTGTGTGTGTGTGTGCGTGTGTGTGTGTGTGTCTGTGTGTCTATGTGTTTGAGGGTGCATGCACTGTGGTTAGGGTGTTGTACTCAAGATTGCAAGATCATGGTTTCATTTCCCAAACCGGGTGATGCGTTGTGTTCTTGAGCAAAGCAAGACGCTTCATGCGTGGTACACAGTATACCTATTCAGACGACATCGATTTGATAGAGAGTTTGTGCTAATGTGCGGCATGAACATTGGATCACTGTAAACAAATTCTCTGTGCGATTGTTCAGCAAAAGCTGAACAATCCTCCGTCATCTTCGACGAGGACTCCGAAATGTATATAATTACATATACATGTATATATTTATGTATATTTACATACATATATGTATGTATATGTTTGTATATATGTGTTTATGGGTGTGTGTATGCACGTATGTATTAATATACATACATTTAAAAAAATTATTTTCTTTTACATGTTTCAGACATTTGAGTGCGGCCATGCTGGAGCTCCATCTTAAACACATCATCGGTTGCCAAGCGATGGAGAAAGAATACAGAAATGCACGCACAGATATATACATATAGGACAAAAAGTAATTTTGACACTTTTTATGGGGCAAAAGGGCTTATAAGATTGCAAAAAGAAGTGTTCAAATGAAATTGAGACAGAGATAAAACAAAAAAGAAAAAACATTGATTACAGAACAAACATCAAATTCGAGTCAACGACTTTATATAACACCACGCTGCCATATATTTCATCATATATATATATATATATATGTCTTTTATATACATATATATATATATATATATATATATATATATATATATATATATATATATATATATATATATATATATATATATATATATATATATATATATATATATATATGTATATACACGGCGAACTTCTTTCAGTTTCCTTCTACCAAATCCACTTACAAGGATTTGGTCGGCTCAAGGCTATAATAGAAGACACTTGTCAAAGATGCCACGCGGTGGGACTGAACCCGGAAACATGTGGTTGAGATGTAAGCTTCTCACAACACAGCCACGCCTGCACCTTTGTATATATGTATATATATATATATATATATATATATATATATATATATGCATGTATATATGTGTGTGTGTGTGGTGTGTGTGTGTTGTGTGTGTGTGTGTGTGTGTGTGTGTGTGTGTGTGTGTGTGTGTGTGTGTGTGTGTGTGAATATTCATGGTAACTGTAGATATGCTAATATATTTTATGAAAGAAAAATTGTATCATATAATTGTATAACAGGTATTTTTCTAAGTGTCTATATTTCTCCAAAACCGCAGATTTCGTGATGGAATATGTACCATGATAGGATAGGTAGATGTTTTAGTACAAGCTATTTATGCGCTGTAAAAGGATTTCGTCTTCTCGCTATATGTTTGAAAGTCTTACCTCATTCGATGGATCTATGTTTGATATATGTATATGGAAATAATCTTGGTAGCCAGATGTATTTCTCTAAACAGTTCAGCATTCATAGCTGTATAGAAAAAAGCAGGTTTGTATCATCCATGAATAAACTTTCATTCAGCTAACCATATCTACATTGTATGTGTTATGTCGCATTCATTCCACTTGCAGGGTTGCTCTCTTTCCTATACAGTTGTTTTTGTTTTACAGGAGGGGCTTAAGTTGATATTTATATACCATCATTCAGATATTTTTATAGGATATTTTATTATTAAAGCACTTATAGGTAAATTTAAGATTGTGTCTTTGAAATTGCTTTATGTATTTATAGTTGTTTAGAATGTGTTTATATAATTTAGCTTGAAACGATTCTCTGATATTCTATTTAGCATTAAGTGAAACCTGATAATAAAACTCATTTTCCTTTTTGTTTTACAGATTGAGTTAGATGAGGAGTTTATCTTGTCATTGAATCAGCTGGCTCGTAAGTCATTGATGTGGTAGTTGTTGCTATTAAAGATTTTATTTGCAGTCCTATAATAAATCATTCTACTTGTGTGTTATTAATAGAAATATGGTGGCGTTTTCTTGTAAGTGACTTTTCTCATTGCATTTTCTAAATATCCTGAGATTAAGAGCTTATCTAAGAAAAAAAATCAAAAGTATTAACCGTATTTAAGTTAGGAGATATTATTTTTTTTAAGAATTAAATTAATGAATGTGTGGAATCATTTATCTATAATGTACTTGTTATGAGTATGTCGACGGTTTCTTATGCAGCTACCCGAACCCTATTGAAGTACATTTCCTGCAATGTACTCCTAAAATGTATATAATCAATCATAAAGGTTATATGTCGTTGCCCAAATTGAAAAAATTGACAAATAGCAAGATGTTTCTAGAATGCATTTAAAACCAAAGATCGATATGTTATGTTATTTATTGGTTACTAGGGCACAAGAGTGTGCTGGTGTGAAGAATGAAGTGTAAATGTCTGCAATGCTTAAATGCTAAATCTAGAATCACATTTATTATCAATATTATAAACTAAAAGGCATCGAGCTGGCAGAAACGTTAGCGCGCCGGGCGAAATGCTTAGCGGTACATCGTCTGTCTTTACGTTCTGAGTTCAAATTCCGCCGAGATCGACTTTGCCTTTCATCCTTTCAAGGTCGATAATTTAAGTACCAGTTACGCACTGGGGTCGATCTAATCGACTGGTTACTCCCTCCCCCAAAATCTTGAGCTTTGTGCTTAGAGTAGAGAAAAGAATATATATCATTTATTAAAATCATTAAGGCGGCGAGCTGATACAATGGTTTGCAGGCGGGGGAAAATGCTTATTGGCATTTCGTCCCTCGTCTCATTCTGAGTTCAATTTCCGCCGGGGTTAACTTTGCCTTTCATCTTTCAGGGTCGATAAAATAAGTACCACTTGAGCACTACCCCGTAATTCTTCACCTTGAAACCAATAAATTAAAGTCCTTCATATGACATTACTGGACACTATGGTCAGTTATAAGCATGGAAAGCGGTGCATCGCCATGGTCGTACTCCAATGCCTTAAACAAGAATATGGCACGTGATATCCACTGAAAGTGGCACGTGATATCCAAGTGATATGGCACGTGATATCCACAGAAAGTACTTGAAGCAACATTTTATACATCACCTGTAAATTTGCGTTCGAAATCTTTTCAAACATTCCTTGGACCCATTTATACAAAGGCTGAATTTTTATATAGTGATCAATTGGAGAAATTGTACTCGTTTCTGTGAAGTTGCGTAAATATTTGATAATAGAAATTAATAATTCTCCTTTTTCTACAGTTTAGTTGCATCATTTTAGCCAAAATTAATCATTAATATTTATAAAAAACATTTACAAAAGGCATGGAAAATCGAATTAATAATAACAAAAATAAAATAGTATCATGTCACCATCCCAGAATTTCGACGAACCTTTTTAATAACAAAAGCAAAAAGATTTCGAATTTGTGTTCAAAGGAAAAACAAAGGCGGATATTTGACAAAGCAGTTCTCTTCTACAATGTCTTAAAAAGCAGCGATTTCAATAATAAAACCAATTCATGTGAGGCAACAAAACCTTTGATTCCGAGGAGGTATCAGCATTTTATATGGCTGAGGTACCCATTTTCACTTAGTGTTGAACTAATATACAGGTCCCATTGTCAGGTTGGCCCAGACATGTTCAAGGCTCACGATCACGATTCATCTAAGCTCTCTTTGTCTGTCACCTTCTTTCTTTATTTCTTTCTTTCTTTCTTTCTTTCTTTCTTGCTTTCTTTCTTTCTTGCTTTCTTTCTTTCTTGCTTTCGTTCTTTCTTTCTTTCTTTCAATTGTTTTTTCTTTCTTTCTTTCTGTCGTTCTTTCTTTCGTTCTTTTGTTCATTCTTTCTTTCTTTCACCCTTTCTTTATTTCTTCCGGTCTTTCTTTTTTCTTTTGTTCTTTCTTTCGTTCTTTCCCTCTTTCGTTCTTTCTTTCCTTCCTTCGTTCTTTCTTTCATTCTTTCTTTCGTTCTTTCGTTCTTTCTTTCATTCTTTTTTTCGTTCTTTCTTTCGTTCTGTTTTTCTTTCTTTCCTTCGTTCTTTCTTTCTTTCCTTCGTTCTTTCTTTCTTTCCTTCGTTCTTTCTTTCGCTCTCTCGTTCTTTCTTTCGTTCTTTCTTTCATTGTTTCTTTCTTTCTTCCTACTTCTTTCTAATTCTTAATTTATTCGTTTCAGCCCCTGCTACCACTAACATAATAGGTTTTGTGCCTACACGCTCACTACTTCAACGGAAGCTCTACCGACACACTCTTCTCTTTTGCTTTCAACGTCTAATCTATGTCCAATGTCTCAGATTCTGTGCTTGACCGCAACTCACATTCATCGCCGCCACAACCAAAATATCGGTAAAACCGGACCTATAAAACCACCTCCCTTCTCGTATCTTTCCTCTTTAGTACAGATGTAGATTTGCATTAATTTACTCAAGCATCTTTTACTTGTTTCACTCACAAGACTGCAGCCATGCTGGAGCACCGCCTTCAAGAACTTTTAGTCGAATGAATCGACATAAGGACTTACGTTTTTTTTTTTAAAGCCTGATACTTATTTTAACGGACTCTCTTGCCGAGCCGCTAACTTATGGGGACCTCAACATGCCAACCCTGGTTTTCAAGCGGTAGTGGGGAACAGCACATACACACACACATACACACATACACACACACACACACACACACACACACACACATACACACACACACACACACACACACACACACACACATATATATATATATATATATATATATATATGTGTGTGTGTGTGTGTGAGGTATCCAGAAGACCCAAGGTGGAAGGTAAGGCTATGTAAGTGCGTCGGTCAGAGGTTATAGTAGAAAGTACCATGAACAATGTCTTTCGAGAGCAAGCCTCTTACCACAACCACACCTGCGTTATGTACGTAGTTTTATTTCTTTCTTTATCTTGATATTTCAATGCGCAGTTAAAGCAAATTGATCCTTTCAGTTTCTGTTGTTCTATACAGGTGTACCGAACGGGTGTAAGCATGGAAGAAACCACCATATTTTTCTCTTTGTAAATAAGAAATACTGGAGGCCCTAGTAGAATGTTGCTCACAAATTTGGAACTGCAGAGAATACTCGACGAAGAAACTCGATGATTGTCAAAGGACTTCCGCTCGACAGCTTCCTACCTCCTGCTCTCTGCCATGCTATCTAACCTTTCTTTCTTTCTTTCACTGTCTCTCTACCACTAACATAGTGGTTCTCTTTATTCTGAGCTGCCTAATCTTGCACCACTTCCAATGAAGAACAAACACTCTTCCTTTCGATTCTCCTCACTCAAGCTTTCAATTTCCACAAATAGACACACCTTTCAGTTTTTCCAAACCCTTTTGACTTACTTCTCTTCTCAGGCCGTTACTTTTCCTGCAGTTGCTGAGATACAATAGCTTACGCATCACCAGTTTCGAAGGGCTTTTGAAGGGTATAGACAATACTCCAGACTTGACGCTCTGCGAAAAATAAAACAAATGACGAGTCGCTTATTACTAAACTAGTCAACTTTATATTACCTTTTATTTAATAAAACCTCTGAAATGGAGTAGATTATATATCTCATGTCTCTTATCATTCTCACATTTCTCTTCTAAACATTAATAGATTAATTCATTATTTCAGTTGTATAATAGTTCGTCTACTCTCATATATATATATATATATATATATATATATATATATATATATATATATATATCTGTGTGTGTGTCTGTGTGTGTGTGTGTGTGTGTATAATTGAACAAGAATATTATTGAGAGTGACTTCGAATTTTCGACAATTCTAAGCCATCGTAAATATCATTAATCTTATTTAATAAATTTTTACTTTACAAAATTATAGAGAAACCGATCAGACTAATGAAAAATTAATGTTATAACTTCACATAAAAACAAACATTAATATGTGTATGTGTGTGTGTGTGTGTGTGCTAGTGTGTGCGCATGTATATATTCATATATATATATATATGTGTGTGTGTGTGTGTGTGTGTGTGTGTGTGTGTGTGTATGTGTGTGTGTGTGTGTGTGTGTGTGTAAATATGCGTGTCTATGGAGTGGGGCATGTATATATATGAATATATACTCTATGTAAATAAAATGTCCATTTCAAGTGATGGCAACCATTTTGCTTTTTCATTTTAATTTTAATCTATATCTACCAGTTCAAGGAAATATCATTTCAAGTCGTCGCTGATAGACAGTCTCAACACCACACGTCCAGTTGAAGTTCTAGCTGGAGATTTAGAGGTGAATCGAACTGAATATTTATAGTACACACGTATTACTTTACGTTAGTTGACGAAATCTGCTTACATGTTCTACAAATGAATATACATAAATACAGATATATATCCTTTTATTATTTCACATGCTTCAGTCATTTCACTGCAGCCATACTGGAGCACCGCCTTCAGTCGGACAAATCGAGCCCAGGACATTTCCTGTAAGCCTAGTACTTATTCTATCATTCTCCTTTGCCGAACCGTCAAATTTTTGTATATGCAAAAATGCATGCATACAAACACACATACGTGTATACTCGTATTTATGTGTATATATATACATACGCGCACACACACATATACACATGCATACATTTAACACAAGGTCAAAAACTAAAACAACTCACAACAACAGGGTCTTCCCAAAATGTTGATAACAATACTCATAAACAACCCCCAAAAAGTAGCGGACGCTCAATTCTGTGGTCCACCCCCACTTCTCACTTGACGTTAAGAACTTTGCTAAATCCTTCTTTAAAATACTGGACTCCAACCTTCCTCGTCAACATAAATATTATTCTATCTTTAATAGATCCACCCCGTATGTTTTGTGACTAAAATCTTTTGCTTTTAATCCATCACATAAGAGAAAAAAAACATTTTTACAAATGCCTATATATATATATATATATATATATATATATATATATATATATATATATATATATATATATATATATATATATATATATATGAAGGAGCACTCCGTCGGCTAGGACGACGAGGGTCCCAGCTGATACGATCAACGGAACAGTTTGCTCG
>NC_142928.1:187266907-187304407 GCF_046866305.1 Octopus bimaculoides | reverse complement strand
GCATCTCAATAATTTTTCTCTGATTTTACTCATTCTCGAATTTGATGGACATATAGCTCTATGTAAGCCGGCTGAAGAAATCTCTAGTGAGAATTTTTATTGACATACCTGAAGAGACCCAGAACGCGTCGAAACATGTATTGTACCCAATAAATCTATTACACATGCCGTCTTCTATTTTATTAATACCGTTACTCCAGCCGCCACTACGAAGTTCCTGCAAGAAATCTACGGATGACAACAGTTAATCGAAATTGTGCTGGTGCTTTATTCACCATATATTTATACATTTTGTACAATTTCTCCTTTATATATATATATCTGGTCTTCGAAACGTCTAGATAGAATAGAGACAGCTGATGAAGGGATATTCCAAGGGGCTTTCCGTTTTCCTGTGTTCGTTCCGTTGTCTGTAGTTTATTGTTCTAACGTCCTGTACCCTGATATGCATGTATATACACATGTAGATGTAAGTATGTACATATATGTGTGTATACATGTATATATATCCTTTGTATTATATATATATATATATATATATATATATATATATATATATATATATATATATATATATATATATGTATGTATGTATGTATGTATGTATGTATATATATAGGGAGAATTCACACAAAAAAACACGAAGACAGGTGGTGTAGACAACAAACAGATATATTAGTTTAACGCTCGAGAAATGAAAACGTCTTTAACGTTTCGAGCCAACGCTCTTCCACAGAAAGGAACATAGAAAGAAACAAGGATAGAAAATAAAGAATGTGTAGTGGCTAGCGATCTATATATTTTCTTGTGTGCTATCTACAGAAAACAGAAGTGTTCTGCACCAACCGTATAACAGTTTCTTTTAAAATAGTATAAATGAAATTTTATTATTAGTTCGAATATGCCCGAGGCAGGCTCGGAAACAGAAACAAGTCATTCAATGTGTTTTGTGATGGAGAAGATTTCTTGCTGTAGATAAATGGTATCGGTTCGCAATGCCACCTACCTAGACTGTGAAATGCCAACATTTCGTAGAAGCTGTCTCCTCTTCGGTCACAGACACCAGACAGGTGACACTGCAAACTGAACAAAGAGATTGTCTATCATATACTATTTCAGTTACCGTACGATGACTGATTAACGCCATGCGACCACTCACCGTAATTAAGTTGCGGTATGAGAACACTAAATAGTTAAAGGGGTAATCTACACAATATAAGGAGTTGGGAGGGAGAGGTAGAATATTTAATGTAGTGAACCGGGAAATTTAATTCATTTATATTTCACGAAGATTGAGAACCTATAATCATTAATTCACTTATTAAATCTGCACAATGGCACGAAACACTGCTCTGGAACTAGAATTAATGAAATACAAGATGCGTTAGGGAGTGATTCTTATCTCTTGTAACATGTATACATACAAACGTACACGCCTGCACACACATGCATGCATACATACATGCATAGATTCAAATACATATACATATACATACATGCAAATATCTATCTATCTATACACATACACACACATATATACATATATATATATAAATAGAAAGATAGATAGATAGATAGATAGATAGATAGATAGATAAATAAATAGATAGATAGATAGATAGATAGATAGATAGATAGATAGATAGATAGATAGATAGATAATCCTAGCAGGTACCATCTCACTCTTATCGGATAACAATGCTGGCTAACCTAAGTGGGTGTAGATAAACTCCTGTTAGTTAAATCTCTGTTCTCTTGATATTTATTAATATACATATATGCACCGTAATAAACTTCGACGTGTGTCCATATGTCCCGCTAATTTGTGATAGCAGGCAGAAGGCAGACGGAGGAAGATGTACAAAGGAACTCATATGTGATTGTAACAAGGAATCTTTAAACAAAAATTCCCCCTTCATTTCTGGTGTTTCCGATATCTAAGCTGCGTTAGGTTTCTGTAAGAGAATTATTGAACAAAAATTTTACAAACGTAAAATAGTAACTCAAACATCAATGCCTAATGAAACAATGCGACATACCCTGCGTGAATCAGAATATCTTTCGTCTTTTTGACAGAAGAGACATATCTAAAATGGCGTTTCAGACCACCTCCCGGCCCCAGTAGAGAAAAGGGAAAAGGCGTTGTCCCGGAGAAAGGCGAGAGAGATTTTCCGGAACAGCCACTTTGATTCAAGGGTCCCGCACTTGCGAATAGCCGTCTCAGCCTCGATAGCGGTAAGCAGGGTTATGGTCCGGGGGCTGAGAACGCTAGCGATCTCCATTGCCACAGGCTGCCTGACGTCAGCGTGTGGTGAAACACTAAATATTACCACTACACCGGGAAAAGTAAATGAACACATAATTCAAGCCTGAAATTGGTTATAAAAAATATCCCCGACTCGTCAAATAAACAGTACTTTAAAGAAATATATTACAAGCGAGAAGTAATAAATAACCCACTTCCAAAAGCCATGCCCGATTGTACAGAGTGTGAATGCATTAATGTGATTTTAACATGAAATTATTTATATTGCTTTTCGGAATAAAATATGAGTCAAAATAGAATAGCTACTGAGAGGTAGAAGAAATTCCTGGGAATTTTTCCCAGGAAAAAAATTTATAATTGAAAAATATATTTGATATTTGTTAACAAATTTACGTATTAATTTTGAGTGATTTCCAACCATCAACTTATTTTATATATATTTTCTTAACTTTTGATCAAGTTTGGAAATTAATTGGCACATATAACGTGTTATGTAAATATGAAATACTTAAAATAAGCATAGTATTTTCGTTTGTAAATTTATAAGATAATTACATTCTTTTCTAAACATATTCATTATTTTGGGATGCAGGGCAACACGTATTGTAGTTCAAGATAATTTCAGTAACACACACACACACACACACATATATATATATATATATATGATAAATAATGACGCAATTCCATTAAAATACTGTCAGAAATAGAAATATTTCATTTTGTTAAACAGAAAAAAAAACAACCTCCCATGGAGGGAAATAGATATCTATATCATATGGAGATGTACTGTAAACGGAGAAAGTAATGTTGTTAGTTGATATACTGATAGAATATAGTAATGTCACAGAAAGAATTATAAATGCATATACATACATACACAAACACACACACACACACACACACACATACATATATATATATATATATGTATATAATTAGAAAATGGAGGATAATATGCTGAACCCAACTACTTGCAGACGGTGTATCCCGTTGAATTCATTAATTTAATTCATAGCAAAAGTGACAAAAGAAAGGAAGAAAAGAAAAAGAAAGAAAGAACCAAAGCACAGGTGTCCATGGCAGACTATGTTATTTTGCCAACATGGTTTACATATAGAAGTACAAAGTACATAAGGAATTAGAGGATGAACAGAAGTTTAATCTTACAGCTGTTCCGGCCTAGTTTTGGCAGGCCCCATTCTATCCGAATATTCCTTTCCGGAGTGATTATCGGATGACATTTTGAAATAGGGTTACATGCCCGAACCTCTAGGCCTCTTCAGAGATTCACAAAGGGTTACATACAGATGTAGAGCAAGAGGTAAAAACAGAGGTGTGGTAGAGACCAGAAGAAAAACAACAGCAAAAATAAGATACCGCTTTTCGCTAGCGATAACTAATTATGCCCTGCTGACATTGGGAGGGCTAACACTTGATACTTAGGTGAACATATATGTGGGTACATAGATGTGCATGTGTATGTATGTATGTATATATATATATATATATATATGTATATATATGTATGTGTATGTATGTGTATGTATATGTATATTTGTGTATATGTGTGTGTATATATGTGTGTGTGGGTGTGTATATATATATATAGCTACAGAAATTAGGAGGTAAACCTAGCTTGATATTAGCATATAGGCAGGAAGACATACACTAGAAAATGGGTAGCACTGCAGGCACGGCCCCTTTATCAAGACTGATAGAAGTGGCTATGCGTATAGGTATATGTGTATGTGTGTGCACATGTAGATGTACCTACATGTTGTTGTCGTTGGTATTGTTCTTGTTGCCGTTGGTCTTCTATTACTAGGGATACTCCTCCTGTATGTATGCACATGCATATCTATTTGCTTGTGAGTGCACGCGTGGATGTGTGTACGTGCATGTGCGTATGTGGATGTGGATATCTATATGGATGTATGTACATGTGTATGTATATATATGTATATATATATATATATATATATATATATATATATATATATATATATGTGTGTATATATGTATATGTGTGGGTATATGTATATGTGGGTGTGTGTGCATGTATAAGTATGTGTGCGTGTGTGTACATCTAGTTGTGTGTGTATGTGTGTGTATTTATGTATGTGTATATGTATAGGTGAGTATGTAGGTAGGTATGTAGTTGTGTACATACGGATGTAAGGATAGTTGGCCACACAGTTGTGTATGTATGAATAAGTATGGGCATACGTGAGGGGACATAATGTGTATAAGGATGTATATCTGGATATGTATCGATGAGAATGTATTTATCCTCATTGTTACTGTTGTGGCTATAGAATTAAGGGATGTGTGGCTGCGCGCATACATATGTGTGTACATACACGCACGCATGAGAGTGAGTACGGGGGGATATACACAGCACACGTGTGTGTGGAGGGGGGGGGGCAGGCTAGCATCTTGACCGGCCAGCGACTATCCAACCGTAGCTAAGCGTAGGCAGTTTAAAACAATAGTTGCCCAATTGGAAGGAGGAAGTTAACGGTAGTAATCAACCCTCCCCCACTAGCAGCAGAATGGTGGAACCGTTGGAAGAGGCAACAGGATATCTTACACCGCTAAGTTTGAAAGTTTGGCATATTATTGTTGTTGTTGTTGTTGTTGTTGTTGTTGTTGTTGTTGTCACCATCATCGTCACCTTCACTGTTATTGCTACTAGAACATTAATAACTTGTATAAAATGAACTACTACATAGAACCTTCCAATATATACAGAAATGACACACACACACTCAACAAAACTTCCTTTCTAAAAAACACTTCCAGCTTTCTAGATACGGCTAATAGAGCTGATACCACAAACAACGTATGTGGTGGAATGTTTGCTTATAAAAACTTGTATATGCACACATGAGAGTAAGGGGACATCCGAGTAAGGCTGTGCACACGAACCCACACATATAGATGTGCATTGGAGTGCATATAGCGACCTATCTATAGTGTTTGTAGGCTTTTTGGGTGCCTTGTATTTTTAAGGGTTTTTGACATATATTTTTTTATATTCTTGCATGTCCCACATGCTATACCTTCATTTATGTATTCTTTTTTACTACTATTATTATTTTTTTCCTGCTGTACCCTTATTTGTATTTTTATATTTATTTTTATTTATATTTTGATTTCAATTGTATTTTTTATTTTTATTTCTATCTTATTTTTGCTGTTGTTTTTCTTCTGGTCTCTACCACACCTCTGTTTTTACCTCTTGCTCTACATCTGTATGTAACCCTTTGTGAATCTCTGAAGAGGCCTTGAGGTTCGGGCATGTAACCCCATTTCAAAATGTCATCCGATAATCACTCCGGAAAGGAATATTCGGATAGAATGGGGCCTGCCAAAACTAGGCCGAAACAGCTGTAAGATTAAACTTCTGTTCATCCTCTAATTCCTTATGTACTTTGTACTTCTATATGTAAACCATGTTGGCAAAATAACATAGTCTGCCATGGACACCTGTGCTTTGGTTCTTTCTTTCTTTTTCTTTTCTTCCTTTCTTTTGTCACTTTTGCTATGAATTAAATTAATGAATTCAACGGGATACACCGTCTGCAAGTAGTTGGGTTCAGCATATTATCCTCCATTTTCTAATTGTTACACAAATTTTGGGTAAAACCTCCACTTTTACCCGATCCCATTGATTGCACCTAGTATAGCACTAGTGTAGCAATAATTGGGTACCCTCCCAGCAGTATACTGGATAGATACTATCCCTTAGTGTGTTGTACCCCGAACCCCTAACTCTCTCACGTTATATATGTATATATATATTTATATATATATATATATATATATATATATATATATATATATATATATATATATATATATATATATATACATGTCTCTTAAAGGATAGAGCTCAAAATCAATGCACTGAAGATACTTTATTGCAGCAACAATTATAATAACAGAAACACCCACAATAAGCCAAACCTATGCACATTTCAATAAGGTATCCCGGAAAAATAAACCACATCATAAGATGTCTCGTAAAATATTGTAACAAATTACAACATATTACAAATTTCTGGATACTCCATCTCATCAGGGTCGCATTATTGCCATCTCCCATACTATTATTAGCAAAACACACACATCATCCAAGAGGGTGAAAGAATAATCGACGGCACGCAACCTACCATCGTTATTTTCTTACAGAATGTAAACAAACCAGTCAACCGAAATCCAGCGACGTACACCGCCCGGTTTACAGCGTAAAAATCCCTTGCCAAAAGTTCATCCCCCATGTACATCAAGATTTCCTATCGGATCTTCCTATAACGATAGTGTATTAATTAATTCATTAATTATACCCGCCCACGCCCACGCACCGCACACCACCACCCACATGCCCACACCTACCCCCACACACACATATACCTATACTTAGATACACACACCAATATATATTTATATGTATTTTTTATGTATAACCATACACTCAAACACATATACACACAAACACATATATACACTCACATATGCATGCATATACATATACACACATACAGATACCCATGCACCCACATAAACGCGCACAGATACACACACACATTTACATATATACGCATACATACTCACATACACATATGCGTACATATGTACATACATACATATAGCTATACCTCCATATATACATCGATACATATGCACATACACACACACAAGCTTATATATGTTTACATGTACACACATACACATACGTCTCCATACACACATATATACATATATACACACATACACTCTCACGTGTCTCCACATGTATACCTACACCCATATACATATACACTCATATATTTGCGCCACAGACCTAATTCCAGTAAGATATATAGAGATGAATATACCTCTTCCTTAATTTCGAACTTGTGCCTATACACATTCCGGTAATTCCTATTTATAAAATGCATACGTATGTCTATACATATGTAGACATCTGTAAGCTTTAAACGTTATTTTATTAACTAGGTGACCCTTGGAAAAAAGTATGGAAAATAATTCCAAGTTACATAACGAACAAGTACTTTTACCCTTGTCGTACGGCATCGATTTGCCTACTAAAATGTTCGTGTATATATATGTGTATATATATATATATACATATATATATACATTTATATATATACAGTAAATATATAATAGACGCATTTACATACATATAAATAGATATGTATGTATATATGTATATAGTAATGAATGTGTTTTTATGTAGAACTGAATGTATTTTCGTTTCCCCGGTCTACAACTATACTACCATCACTACCACCAACACCGCTAATAATAATAATAATAATAATAATAATAATAATGCAACACCCAAAATCTGACATAGAAAGGCTATATATACAACGCACAGAAGGTGGCAGGGTTCTTATACAGCTGGAAAACTATTATAAAATAACCACCATAGGATTGCAAAAATACCTACTCCAGAAGCAAGGAAAATTAATACAAATAGCCACAAAACACGAGCAAGACAAAAAACTGTTTTCAGTATTTAAGGAAGCTGACAAATACAAACAAGAAATCAATCTACCTAACAAATACGAAGAAGAAGAAGAAGAAGAAGAAGAATATACAACAAAAGCTATAAAACAAATGAAATCCAAACTAAAACTAGAACAGCAACGGACCATGATAAAACGATGGCAAGAAAAGCTCCTACATGGTAAATACTGGACTAAACTAAATGCAAAAGAAATAGACAGAGAAAAATCCCAGCAATGGTTGAGAAGCTCAGGACTCAAAGCAGAGACTGAAGGAATTTTAATTGCTGCACAAGACCAAAGCCTCCCCACCAGAAACTACCAAACACATATAATGAAAAGAAACATAACAAGTAACTGTAGAATTTGTGGAGATGGACAAGAAACAATAAATCATATTATCTCTGGCTGCCCAGTCCTGGCTAAGAAGGAATATATTCACAGACACGATAGAACTGGGACCTATATACACTGGAAGCTATGCCAACACTATGGAATAACAACAGAAAAAAGATGGTATAAACACACGCCAGAAAAGGTCACAGAAAACGAGAAAGCAACCATACTCTGGGATATGCCAATACACACAGATAGAGAAATTAAGGCAAATAGACCAGATATAGTTGTCAAAGATCATGAAGGAAAAAAATGCTTTCTAATTGAAGTATCAATTCCAGCAGATAACAACGTCTCTCTAAAAGAAATGGAAACACTTTCAAAATACAAAGACCTGGAAATAGAGGTAACTCGAATGTGGAATCTAAAAACAGAAACAATTCCTATTATAGTAGGTGCCTTAGGTATAATAAAAAAAATATTCAGACAAATACATAACAAAAACACCAGGACTTACAAATATATATAACATACAGAAAATTGCACTACTGGGCACAGCACACATCCTACGCAAAACACTTTCAGTACAGTAACCATAAGAGCACCACAGCAAACCACAGCACATACCCAAGGCGCACAGAGCTGCGCTCGGTAGTGAAGTGAAAGCACGTTATAAAAATAAAACTACTGAACAATAATAATAATAATAATAATACTGAGAACTAGAACCCGAAAGTTGTGTAGAAGAGCAGAATACAATAAATCAGACGTAGTAGTTACTCACTAGAAAAAGAACCTATGTACTCTAATCGATGTGACTTGTCCATTTGATATCTTACTAAAAGGAAAGAAAAAGAGAAAACTAGAGCATGATATCTCCTAGCAAGAAATACTCAAGTGCTGCTAGAGCGAAGTTGAAAGGTTATAATATTGCCGATTGTTATTTGAGAACTTTACCAAAAGCCTAAAAGCAAACCGTGATGAACTTGATCTTATAGTGGGAGATAACATGGAAATGAAGTTCTTAATTCAGTATATAAAAAAAAACATGTATGTAGAGCAGAAGACAAAAAGAAAAACATTTTTACCAAGAGTATACCACATCCTAAAACACAATATATGGTTCAATAAGAAACATGATTATATCGGGCGAAACTTCAATTCAGTGAAACAACAGACAATAATATGAAATTTTCTAAATGTATACGTTCTGGCGTCAGTTTTAATCGGTGCCCATGCATGGCTGCAGTCCAATGACTCAAATGAGTGAAAGTTAAAAGTTACTAACTGACTTTTGTCGGTTTTGTTCACTGTGCAAAATGTTGTTTTTTCGACGACGCGGAGGCAGATAAAATGTTGTAGAGACATATTTGAAATAAAGGATATGACAATAAGATGGATACAGTCATGAGAAAAATGAGTAGTTTACTTGCTACATAGATCAAGGTTTTTCGTCTATATAATAAGCAAGTATTTGAACGAAAATTTCAGCATTCTTTGAAGATGTCACAATTCGTTCTGTCGAAACTATTGCCCTGAAGGACTTCGAAAAATTGTTGCAACAAAGAGTTTTTGAAAATGACATATGCAAGCTGTGGAGAATGAAAACAAAAAGTATAACATTTGTAAATGAAATATAGGTTAAGGTCAAACCACCCCAAGTGCGACAACAACGTTATACTCAAGTCAATGATAGCACAGTATATAGTAGCTTATATTCCACGCAAGGTAATTTTCATTAATATATTATATCCTCATAGCTCACGCTAAAATACTCTCCGAAATTATGAAGTAATTATTTCCCATTCCCCAATAAACTAGTGCTACAGATTCTAAGTTCCACCATAGCACAGCACTACAATTCCAAAATCTTATACAATTTACATGTTACTTTGTAGCGCCTATAATTACGGCAGAGGCCAGAGAGCAAATAAGATACAAAATACTCAGCAAAACAAATGCAGCAATACAATAAGAGTTCTATTCTGTTTATATTAAAGCTGTAGCTGACTGTTTCTCAGCAAAGGACTCAGCCAGTCCTCTGGAAATATTATCATTCCCTGTTTCTTTATATAAAGTTTTCCTTACCGGAAAAAAAAAAAAAACATTACTCCAAGTTTCTCTTTATAACATTTAACTCATCAGGAAGCGCCATTGCTCTATGTTTCTTTGTATAAATATTCTCTCACTGAGAAGCACTGTCATTCCAGTGATTATTCAATAAAGCTTCACGGGCCGTTACACACCCTCACTCCAAGACTATATAAAGCTTCACTTTCTATGAAGCTTTAGCGGCGGAATTTTGCTTTACGCATGCCGTATAACTGCTCATAACTTTTTTGTTTTGGAATTTTCGGAAAATTTCTGCGAACTTGTGTCCTACGTACAGAAATTCACACGACTATGACAAAAAAAACTTTTAATTTTTCGAAATTAAAAAAAAATATTTTGGTCAATGTATCGAATTTTTAAATCACATTTTTAAATACGGCCAATCCGAATTTATGGATTAAATCCCAGCAGTAGAACCTTAAATGCGTTTATGGAGAGAAAGAATTGGAAAACACCAATACGTCAGTCTGACAAACAAAGGGGGATATGAGGTAGTCATGATATGTGCTAAAAATAACAGCTAAATAGGCCTTAAATCACGCACATTTTTTTTTTTTTTTTTTGCATAACCGTATGAAATTCTGTGTAGAATACAAATTCGCAATATTATTCTGAAAATTCCCAAAACTAAGAAAAGTCAAGATAGGTTATATAGCGTGTGTAAAGCAGAATTCCGCCGCTTTACCCACCAGAAAGTACCATTGCATCACTTCCCTTGTGTCTTAATTTTTCAAAAGAAGTTAGTTTTTAGGCATGGGAAATTTGGGGTGAGGCGTGCGTTAGCGTGGGCTGTGAGAAGTTTTGCGAATGACTTGAGCGCATACTTGTCAACCCTAAGCCTCTCTTTGGACATTGAAATGAGAAAAATAATAAAAACATAGCCATGCAATATTTATATTTAAACCATGGGAATCGATGTAGCTACACCCAATCAGCAGACCGAGTGAGGTATTTGCATTTGTTAGGCGTTTGTTTTTCTGTTTCAATATATATCGTCCAAGACAACTATTGATTCATTTTCCCTCATTTTATTTGGTCGAATGTGAATTCAGTGCAGTTGACAATTTGCTGGAAGCCAAGATAAACCGGTTTGAAATTACAAAATGTGACGATTTACTGCTGAAGTTAACGAAATTGTTTCCTCAAATCAAGGATTTGTGCCAAATGCACCAGGCACAGGATTCTCACTAAATGAGTCGAGGTATCTATCAGCCAAGTAATTGAATTTAAAAAATTGTGTTTCTATATTTAAAAAAATGTTGATGGGCACCACATTTTTTTTTTGTTTTTTAAATGGGGCACTGAAATATTTGTTATTAAATAGTGGGACGCAGGGAAAAAAATGGTTGGGAACACTGCAATAAGCTACAATTTGGGTTTACTGCTTGATTTTTTTTGTCATGCATATTTTCTTTTTTGTCCTCGTTCTAATTTTTGCCGTTGTCATGTTTGTTGTTTTCAATGGTGATGTTCCCTAAATCACGAATCCTTTTCCTTCTCTCTTTTACTCTTTTACTTGTTTCAGTCAATTGATTGTGGCCATGTTGGAGCACCGCCTTTAGTCCTGCAAATCGACCCCACGTCTGGTTCTTTGTAAGCCTAGTACTTATTCTATAGGTTATTTTTGCCGAACCGCTAAGTTACGGGGACGTAAACACACCAGCATCGGTTGTCAAGCGATGTTAGAGGACAAACACAGATACACACACACACACACACACACACACGCGCGCACACACACACACACACATATATATATATATATACATATATAAATATATACGACGGGCTTCTTTCAGTTTCCGTCTACCAAATCCACTCACAAGGCTTTGGTCGGTCCGAGTCTATTGTAGAAGACACTTTCCCAAGTTGCCGCGCAGTGTGACTGAACCCGGAACCAAGTGGTTCATCCGTAACATTTCCACCGGTGGTCTTGCTAGTGTCAACATATATATCCTTCACAGCTTCTTTACCATCATTTGCCTTTAATTAAATCTGTTGCTATTGTTGTTAGTGCTGGTAGACTTATTGTCGTTATTTTTACACCAATACCGTTTACTGCCTTGATTCTATGTTGCATCTCATGACTGTTTTTTTTTTGGTTTTTTTTTTGTATAGTTAGCGCTTACTCGTTTGGTAATTTTCGCCGAAAACTCACCGGAAGATGAAAGTTTTATTCACTTACACAACAAATATACTCAAGGAAGACATCAAACTTGTTGATATTTAAATAAATATATTTGTCTGCTGGCTCCAGGCGACGAAGGAAAACAACTTTATTTTCCTTTAATTATGGAAGACTGATATATTTAAACTTTTTTTCGGAACAATTATAACGATAAAATCTCTAATTTCTAGATTTACGAGGATATTTCCCATCAATGTAGCTCGGACTACTACTACTACTACTACTACTACTACTACTAATAATAATAATAATAATAATAATAATAATAATAATAATGATAATAATAATAATAATAATAATAATAATAATAATAATAATAATAATAATAACTGGTTCAAATCTTCCCGACACACAGGAGCTGGAAGTACCCCACAACCGGAATATTCCAACAGATGGCCATCCATGCTCGTCATCAAATAACCAAAAGAAAAAGAATGAAAAATGGTCTAGGGAAGATAATAAAGAAGTTCTTAGAGCCTTCTACCGTGCCATATATTTCCCTACAGATAAATCTAATACTGTACAAACCTACTTAAACTGGAGACAGAAACACCTTGCAGTAAGACCCTACATAGACAGTAATAAACTTGCCAACGTCAGAAGAAACATTATAAAAACAAAATTACTAACTGAAATAGAGATTGACCAAATTAAGCAAGCAGTAAAGGATAAAAAGAATGAAACTGCAGCTAAAGAAGATACTACAGAGGAAATAATTATAAACCAGCCCAAGGCTGATGAAAATACAGTAATAATTGAAAGAGTTAAGGTAACTGATAGGCAAAATAAAATACTCTCTGAACCAACCATAAACACTAAGGCAGGTGAAAATCAAATAGATGAAGGAAGTCATACAGAAATCGACGCAACAGAACTACATGATCTAAAAAATCAAATCATGATTGAATGGCTGAAAATTAAAGAAACTAGTATGAATGAACGCGACACTCTCCCCAAAATTCGCAATTCTAACCAAAACCTGAAAATAATTGGTAAAATCCGCCTTGCACTTAAGGATATAATTTCAGCTAATGATGTTGATATTACAGATCTCAACCACCTGTACTATGCATCCGCAAGAATCTCAACGATTCTATGTGGTGAAAAGATTAGAAAAAGACAACACTCCCACAAAAAGCCTTCTTGGCAAGAACGCATTCAACACCAAATTAAGCTGCTTAGATCTGACATAGAATGTTTGAAAAACCTTAAATTTGACAAGAGTATCAAACCTACAAAGACCCAAAGACTAAAGAAAAAATATAACATGAAAACCATAGTTGACATTGATGCCACCATAGAAACCATCAAGCAAAAGGTATGTGCTAAAGCTGCCCGCATAGCAAGGTATGAAAAGCGTGTTAAATTCTTCCGAGATAATAACATGTTCAAAAATAACCCCAAAAATTTCTACAGGAAGATAGGGAAAACACCAGTAACAATAAAGTCTGTCCCATCAAAAGAAGAAGTGCAAGAATTTTGGAATAAAATCTGGGCAGAAGATAAAACACACAATGAAAAGGCCCCTTGGATTGATAGAATAGCTACAGACCTAGACTCCTTAGAGGAGCAAAAGTGGGAGGGGGTCAGGGTAGAAGATATAAGATCTGCTCTCAGGAGGTCAAGCAAATGGAAGTCTCCAGGAAAGGATAAAATTCCTAACTTCTGGTTGAATGCCTTCCCAGAAAGCCATGAACTGCTAACAAAACTTTACAACGATGTTTTGCAAAATCCTAGTTTGATGCCCTCTTGGCTAGTTAATGGTTTAACATTCCTGCTTCCAAAAAATGAGGAAACAAACGAACCAAAAAATTATCGCCCCATAACCTGCTTAACAACAATGTATAAGACGCTAACATCTGTCCTAACCGAGTACACCTATAGTTTTTTAATAGAAAGTAGCATATTCCCTAATGAGCAAAAGGGATGTAAACGTGGATCTTATGGTTGTAAAGATCAGCTACTCATCAATAAGATGATCTTAGAAGATTGTCACAAGCGACACAAAAACTTGTCAATAGCCTGGATAGACTATAAAAAGGCCTTTGATAGCCTACCACATAGCTGGATTAGGAAATGTCTGGAAATGTATAAAATAGCTCCTACTCTGCGAAACTTTTTATCTGTAAGTATGAGATCATGGAGAACCACACTGATGTTGAACAATGACAATGAATCTCTAAATGCTGGAGATGTAAGAATTTCATGTGGCATTTTCCAGGGTGACTCACTATCACCACTCCTCTTCTGTCTAGCCCTAATACCGCTCTCAAAATTGCTCAATGATGCACAGTATGGTTATAAAATATTTGATAAAAATATAAATCATCTCATTTACATGGATGATTTAAAGCTCTTTGCAAAAAATGACCAACAACTCAAAGGCCTACTAGCGATTGTTAAACAATTCAGTGATGACATCAGGATGCAATTTGGCCTTGATAAATGTGCAAAAGCTATCTTTATCAAAGGAAAAATGACAAATACATCTAATGTGAACCTTGACCAGCAAAATGTCATAAAAGAGTTAGAACCAGCGGAGAGCTACAAATACCTAGGGGTAATTGAAGGGGACAATATCAAGCACTCAGTGATGAGGGAAAGGATCAGAAGAGAATGTTATCGCAGGGTGAGAGCAATACTGAAGACAGAGCTGAACGCGAGAAACAGGATCGAAGCGATCAATGCTCTAGCCATACCAGTCGTGACTTACAGTTTCAACATCGTTAACTGGTCAATTACTGAAATATGTAATGTTGACAGAAAAATACGAAAACTGTTGACAATGCATAGAATGCACCACCCTAAGGCAGATATAGAACGTCTTTATCTGCCAAGAAAAGAGGGAGGTCGAGGACTACTACAGCTGGCATTATCAATGAAGGTAGCCACAATTGGCCTAGACACCTATATGAAAAACTCTGAGGACTGGATGCTAAAACTTGTCTTAAAATATGAAAGCAAGAAAGCATCTTACTCAGTAACAAAACAGGCAAAGGAATATCTAAGTGAATTCCAATTGCAACAAATTCAAGAATTAGACGAACTAGAAACACCTACAGAAAAAGCTAAGCGCTTGAAAACCCGTGCTAAAATTGCTGCCTTAGCTATTATGACTGAAAAATGGCATGGAAAACCTCTCAATGGCAAATACCCAAAGAGAGCGAATAATGCAGATATTGACAAAGCCCTTACCCACCAATGGTTAATGGCCTCTGGATTGAAATCAGAAACAGAGGGGTTTATCATAGCAGCCCAAGATCAATGCCTACCTACAAAGAACTACCAGGCCAACATATTAAAGAACGGCAGCTCCCCATTATGTCGTATATGCCAACAACAAAATGAGACCATCGATCATGTTGTCTCCATGTGCAGTCTGCTTGCGCCTACAGAGTATCTCAACAGGCATGATAGAGCTGCACAATATATTCACTGGGTAATATGCAAAAACCTGGACTTGCCCCATGATAAAAACTGGTGGGAACACAAACCACCCCCAGTACTTGAAAATGATCACATTGCACTCCTCTGGAACTTCACCATTCAAACTGACAGAAAGATAGACGCAAATAGGCCAGACATCATACTGAAAGACTTCAGACAAAAATCATGCCTCCTCATTGATATGACTGTCCCAATTGATATAAACGTATCTGTCAAGACCTACCAAAAACTGAGCAAATATAAAGATCTTGAAATAGAAATTAGCAAAATGTGGAATCTGAAGACGAAAACAATACCTATTGTCATAGGTGCCCTGGGAATGACAGCGAAACGGGCTGATTACTACCTAGCTCAGATACCAGGAAACCCCAAAATGGCTGAAGTCCAAAAGATAGTGCTCATGGGAACTGCCCATATCCTACGTAAAATACTGTCTATGTGATCTCAAATTTTAAAGCAAACATAATTTTCTTATGGTTTCTTAAACATTCACTTGAACAAAACTGTACAAATCCAAATATATGGTACCCTAGGCATAACACCTACATGAACTTCTAACTTGTTGTCTCTTGAGGTCTCTGGGTGAGACTTGGATCCAACTTGTACAAATGCAAAACAAAAGTCAAACATAAAATAATAATAATAAAAAGAAGAAGAAGAAGAAGAAGAAGAAGAAGAAGAAGAAGAAGAAGAAGAAGAAGAAGAAGAAGAAGAAGAAGAAGAAGAAGAAGAAGAAGAAGAAGAAGAAGAAGAAGAAGAAGAAGAAAGTGCTAGGCAGTTGCTCTCATCGCTTCTGATCTTAACTAATTAGAAGTGTTATCATGTACATGTTTTGTCTTGCTCAGTACCACATATTTCCTTGTCAGTTGCTTAACCTTAACCAGTTGAGTATGTCGCTTGATGGTTGACGATATATGTATCTCTGATCACGAGTAGAATTAGTGGGGGAGCATCATAGACATGTGTTTTATAGAATTCTTTGAAATTTAAACAATTCACTTTTGGAAACATGGGAGTTTCGCTCAACATCCTTAATCAACCCCTTATTCAGGGACCATTTGAGCGGGATGGGCTACTCGACCTAAAGAAAATTCTAACTGGGCCCCACCTGCAAGGTCATGCGCTATTTATCTTGATATGAGACCACTATGTCGCGCACATATGGTTGTGATGGTGACAGTGTTGCTCCCGGCAGGCTCAGAGATACTGGTCCGACTCCAGCCTGTCGTTATCCAGCAAGGGGCCAGCACACACGGTGTATATAGAACAAACACGTCAATGCTGTGGTCATGGAGTGTTACTAACTGAGCAACCCTGTACATGAAAATGGTGTTCATATTAGGGGATACCGACAGCGTATGTATGATCAATGGAGAGAAAGAGGATTGTTTCAACTCGCGGAACAGAGATTATGTGATCAACCTTGAGCAATAACAAAAGCTCGTAGTTCACAGAAGTAGAGCTCGAAGCTATCAAAAAATGGGTGTTGGAAAACGGCAGGAGAGTAAACGATGAAAATACAGTCCCTACTGAAAAAAAAAAAAAAAATCTCATAACAAAAAACAGAGGTGAAATCTCTAATAAACTATAGGAAAACGAACAGTGATAGCTTGCTCGATGAGAGACATATAGACGGTTTGGAAGAAGACAATAAAACTAATGATAGATGGGCAAAAGGCAATCTATGGCAGAATAAAGGCTGAGATTTATCTAGGAAATTGGGCAACGGGAAACGATGGTTGAAATGATGCCAGAACGCATCTGATGGACTGTTTCTGTATTTCAACATTGAAGCTTTGTTACGCTCTATGTCAGCCTATCTTTTCAAGAATTACGCAAGGGATAACCCGGATGGAGCGATCTGTACAATGTCCAACCTTTTGAAGTTAATTCAAATAAGTAAATAATATGACTATCCATTTAAATATGTATGTTTGCATATATATACATGCATCTGCGTGCGAATACATACTTATATACATAAATACACAGGTATATATACGTAATATATATATATATATATATATATATATATATATATATATATATATATATATATATATACATATATATATATATATATGTATGTATGTATGTATATAGATAGATGTACACACATACATATATATACTTATATATGTATCATACATTTATTTAATATAACATATATGTATACGATACACACACTCACACACACAAACACACACACGCAAACACACACTCGCACGCACACACACACACACATACACACACATATATATATATATATATATAAAATTGAATTGATGTAAATAACATTCTAGTTTCTTCAGAAGTTAGTTGCCAGATGATGATATTACATAGTGATTGTTTGAAACAGGAAAATTTCAAACACCTTGAGTATTTGGAACCAGATTAAATAACACCTGGTAATATATTATTGAAAATGTGAATGAAAACAAAGAAAATACTGATTGATAAATATATTAGAAAGGAAAATTTTAATAGGCAAAGAAATAGGAATCAATAGAAATACGAAGAATAAAGGAAGCATATTAATCACAAATTTTTGAAGCCATTTGAGAGATATGCACTAGGTTTACGTATCCAATTCTGAGAAGAGAACAACGTGTGAGCTATCGTAGAGGTTATGTAGTGAAGCGTTCACGAAAGAATGTATGAAGTAGAAGGATGACGTCATATGTATATCGTTTGACTTCTAGAAATTACAGATGAATCACAGTTCAAACTATGTCATCAACTTGAAAAATTTACATTGGGTATTTTAGGCTGCAATACTGTATGCTTGAAGAAGAAAACAAAATGGAGTTTTGGCAAATTTTAGAATGTCAGTTACCATATATTTATCCTATTTGGGTCGATGCAGGACTAATGGACACCCAACATCGATGATTATAATTTGGATATAGTTAACACATTCAGTAACAGGGAGACAAGAAACAGTAGTTCTTTATCAATTGCTCCGTTTGATAAAAGTCTTCATATTCAGTCTGAGAACTAATAGATATTGATTTCAGATTCTAGCCCAAGGCCAGTAATTTCGGAAGAGGGAATAAGTCGATTACATCGACCTCATTGTTTAACTGGTACATATTTTAACGATTCCGAAAGGATGAAAATAATAAAAAAAATAAAACCGAAGAAAAAATATTCAATTCCAGCGGAATTTGAACTCAGAAAATAAAGTAAGGAGAAATGCTGCTAATCATCAAGTGTCTTGGGGAAATTTCGAACATGGGTTCTCATTCCTAAGGTACTCTTCGATGTTATTATTATTGTTATTATTGATAATAACATCGAAAAGTACCTTAGGAATGAGAACCCAGGTTCGAAATTTCCCCAAGACACTTGATGAAGGCTGGAGGGTATATCAACCGAAACGTGATGTTAACAACAAACAAGGTGAGGACAAATATCCATCAAATGTAAATAATGTATAAATATAGTGTTGAAAGCGATATGCTATAGAAAGTGATTCATTATTTCCTCAGTGTTCTTAGCATTTCAGAGATTGTTAGATGTGATTCACATTGAATCAAGAAACATTAGGCTAATAAAGACTATAAAAGATGAGATCGCGAATATATTGGCATTACGTCTATTATAATGACACGGACAGTTTTATATCTGTTTTAGGAATATCTCTGTAACAATTTCATAAGAACGTTGCTTATTTTAGATGGACGTTGTGTATCGTAAATGCACTCCCTCTGACAAATATGACCTAATATATCCAATGGCTGAATAGAAATTCCTTTAGTAGTGAAGTAGAAATAATTAAATATTAAACTCAATGATAATATTTCATTTACCAAATTGAAATTATACATGTAAGGAGATAAATCATTATAGTAGATTATTCAACGAAAACACTTTTCTCTAATGGATAATAATTATGACAATGGTTTATAGACTACAGATTCATATCCATTTCTCATAAGCAATATCTCTTTAATATTATAAAATACTTTATTGCTATCAACGAAATAATGATTTAAATATATTAGTGTTCAATCAAATTATTATGTGATATAAGAACAGCTTTCGATGATACTCTTGACTAATAAATATAATTTCTTTAATATCTGCACTTTTAATGGGTTTTCAATAAACTACCCACTTTTGATAACAACCGGCATAAGACCGCTATTACTTCTATGGTACAAATATTGTGATTTAAAGCGGACTAAATTAAAGCCTTCTATTATATTTTCATGTTAATTTATGTTTCAGATACCAGCTTAATAACCTTTTACACTTATCTTTACTCTGGCACAGGCTCAAAGTGTTTTAGTCGAACAAATATAATCCAGTAGTTTTGTTAGTGTCCAGAAGTTGTGTTAGAGTCCAGTAATCGTGTTAGAGTCCAGTAGTCTTTTACTTATTCTAGCGGGGAATTTCGCCTAACCGCTAAGTTACATATCGACACCGGTTGTCAAAACATGGGTTCACGAACGAACACAGACAAAATGACATATACTCATACATATATATTTGTGTGTATACATCCACATGTATATGTGCGTATGTATGTATGTATGTATGTATGTATGTATGTATGTATGTATGTATGTATGTATGTATGGGTGTGTATTTGAGGGCTCCCGTGCAGTTTTAACCTACCAAATTTACTTACAAGGCATTGATCTATCCAGCCTATAGTAGAAGATACTTGTTCAAAGGATGTGGAGTGAAATTGAAACCGAAAACTTGCGGTTTCAATGCGAGCGTCTGAACATATTATTTTCAAGGTTAATTGAAACAAAGGTAGTGTATAATGCGGAAGAAATACAGTAACAGAAGGGTTAAAGATTTCTTAATTCCAATAACACATTTCAAATCTTCATTCCAGTATAATATTTAATATATTGGAAATCTCGTCTGTTCGAGATAATTCAATCAGTTAATTAACTGATCTCCTGTATCTCTTGGGATAAGAATTATTGTATGTTAATTAATCGAAAATGTCAAAATGAGCACGAGAAAAATATATTATGTTCCTTGTACATAACCTTATTAGCCATTATATGAATATTCATTTTATACAGATATAATGTGCGATATATTGGAAACAATTGCGTAGTCTGAGAAATTTGTCGATCTCTGTCAGTTTCTGACTTGAGCAGAAGCATAAAACTAATCTTTCATAGGTTTAATGATCGATGGTGCAGGTTGGCTTTGTTTATCTATCTCATAACTTGTAGTTACATAGAAAATTCGGGAAAGCACCGGTCGATATAAGTTGGAGAGAAACGTTGATTGTTTACTGACTTCAGAGTATACTGTTTTATAAAAGTCAAAGAAACGAAAAGCAAGTGATTTCCAACAAATTGGACATTATACTGGTTTAAGTAATGTACCAAAGCCATCATTTTATACGTTCTATATTCTACATAAACGTATGTATGGGCAAGTGTGTCTGTCAAATCGTGTATATGAGTGTCACTGTGTTACATTTATATGCATCCATCTCATATATTTTACACATATACGCGTTATCTGATACGATAACCTCCGTTAGTTTAACTATTTAACTTCGGAGATTGTAAGATTATAACAGAACGTCAACAATTTCCTTTTGCTTCCAAATTAAGAAAGACACAATCAACTCCGACCTGCTACCCAAGGATGTGTGTTAACATATCTAACATAGCTATGATATGTAAAAATGCATTCACAATTGATCGAGTTTGTTTGACAAAGACAAATGTTATTCTACGTTCAAAGAATGCGGTGAATTTTTGTAGAAATAAGCTTTTTATGCAGAGTTCATTGTATTTCCTACCACTCATGAAAATGTTGACTAAATTAACGATTAAGTATTGAAGCTGTGTTTAGAGAGCGATCAAATACGAGGAGTACCATGTTTTAAAAGGGTCAAATGACAATGGAGTAGAATATAAGATAGAGAAGTAAGATAACGTATTATAATTAGTGCCTCCGAATATTTTTACTGCTGATGGAATCTTAAGTCCTAGAAATAAGTATTGGTTGAGAGGTGCGACAGAATCAAACGCTTATCGTCTTTATATATCGCGGTAGTGGCCATTGATGTAATCACGGTGTACACTGACCTGTATAAAATATGCACGCAGCCGTCTCATTGCTGTTCATACAACATAACACTACAGATTATCAAGGAGGTTGCGCTTATCATTAGAAAATATTATTCAATCTTCATTCTTATTATGTGCTTATATAACTGCTAATGATCAATAATGAGATTAATTCATTTTCTATCTATGATAGCGTGCAAAGTAAAGTAAATATCAGATTCACGTAACTCTTATCGGATTAGTCATTCGGAATGCAAATAGAAATTTTATTGTGTCTCACACATTTATTTCCACTATTATTATTAATATTGTTGCTGTTATTATTATTATTATTATTATTATTATTATTATTATTATTATTATTATTATTATTATTATGTTGTTGTTGTTTTTTTCCTTCTTTCTTCAAATTTTCTTCCATTTCTCGCCGAGTGTTTTCCGTACACCTAAGGCAGAGAAACTCGTTGTATACAATCCCAGTTTACACACGCAAATTCACAGGTAAACCATGTATTTTTTTTTAAAAATCATGAATGGATGCTGTTTCACAGCGATAATGCTCTTCTCAGTACATGAGTCGTTCCAGTTAGCACGATTTTTTGCACTTCCTGTAGGGATGGTAAGCCTGGTATCATTTTCAAATAGTTTTCAGTACCTTTTTTTATCATTCCTAGAGATCCTACAATAACTGGTATTATTATTATTATTATTATTATTATTATTATTATTATTATTATTATTATTATTATTATTATTATTATTATTATTATTATCATCATCATTATTATTATGATTATTATTATTATTATTATTATTATTATTATTATTATTATTATTATTATTATTATTATTATTATTACTATTATTATTATTATCATCGTCATTATCATTATTATATATTTGACTTTTACATTGTATTTGTACAAGTTGACTCCAAGTCTCACCCAGAGACCTCAAGAGACAACAAGTTAGAAGTTAATGTTGGTGTAATGCCTATGGTGCCATATATTTGGTTTTGTACATAGTATTGTTCTAGAGAATGTTTAAGAAAACATAAAAAAATTATGAGTTTGTTTTAAAATTTGAGATTACATAGACATTATTACATTATTTTACGTAGGATATGGGCATTTCCCACGAGCACTATCTTTTGAATTTCTGCCATTTTGCGGTTTTCAAAGGTATAAAGGAACACACATAAAAACCTGTAATTCTTAGTTCTTATGACAGCCTCTGAACTTCGATTAACTGTTATTTTAAATAACTATTAGAAAAACAATTCTATTCAATAATAATACTTTTCCAGTATTTACTAGAGACTGTAGAATTTATCTAAATTTTAATGAAATAATTTGTCCGCTAAGAACTAAAATATCATCATCTCATCTCTAACGGTGTATAGTCATTTAAATTATCTTTCTCTAAAATCTTTTGTTGCTATTTCACAAAACTGTATTAACAAAATTGCATTTGTATTAGCTGAAACTTCATACTATCTTTCTTCCCTCTTGTGTCTCATACATCTCTATCAATTGAGATAGCTGTCATACTTATATTAAATAACATGTGTTGTATAAACAAATCTTAAACAAAGTGCAGACAAATTAGTTTATTAAATACGTATAGTAAATTATTTTAATCCAGTATAGGAAAAACTATTCTAAATCATTTTGCTTAAAATAAACGTTTATCAATTAATCAACAGGACTTTCTTTCAAATCACTCCACAATTACTTAACTAATCTCTTGTCTAGACATTTAGACAAAAGAAAACACGATGCACAATTCTCTACATTGAGAGAGCAAAAGTATTTGATTCTGTTAGTCACAAGAAACTCATACAAATAATGCAGTGAGATGACATTTATGCATAACATTTAATATGACATTTTTCGACATAAAGATCGTCTGGTATAAAACATATCGTCTGACATTCGTGACGGTTGACTTTAATGGCAAAAACAAGACTTAAGATTCCTTTGTGCAAGAAAATGAAAATTTGGTGTAATAGTGTTATAATGATTCCTAGACTTCTTATGTTATTGGCAATATAATATGAAGGAAGCATTTGGTTTGTCAAAATACTTTATATTGTCTAAATAATTAATCAGGTAACTGTACACATTGTAGGGTATCTTACGGCAGTATTACACTAACTGACGTCCAAACGGTAGAATCTAGAAATATATAAGATATATGAGAAGACGAGACTGTTAACATCATTGCTCTTATAAGCTTTACTTTAAATACACATAATTTAATTCTGTTAAATTTTACGTATTCACTTTTTATCCAGATATATAATGTTGTTAAATTATACAGGACGTACATCAATTTAGTCCTCATTAACACTGATTTCTTAAGAGATTGGTTTAAATGAACATGTCCTTGCTCATTGAAGTCAATCCATTAATTGGTTCTGACAACTATATTGTCATAGATTGTATCATCGAAACAAATATATTTGTTCGGACGTAAACGACACCGATAGTCGACCCATTTTAGCGAAGTATCTTCTCGAATGTTATCACTGACATTGACGCAATCATTTGTATCTGATAAAGCTTTAATACAAGTTTCCCTCTTATCCTATCCTTTATTTAATTTGATTTATCCGTATATCATCTTTATAAGTCAGAGTAATTTATTTCCCAGAAAAGAAATATTCTTTATAGAGTGGATGATAATATATATATTTTCTTTTGACGACAGGAAATTTTCAGTAAATTGAGTTCACAATTTAGCGTCGCTTCCCATCTCTAATATCTTCTTATATTTTATGATATTAATGTCCATTTCCTGTTATTAAACATTAGTAATATGGGCTTGTAAGGAGAGTCCAACATCAACAACTCTGGTATAAGTTTAGTCTTTTGTTTAAATAATGGTAATGGCAGTTCCACTTCTCATTTTACGGCTTTGTTGAAGCTATATCACTGAAAGAAAAATGTATATTCATAATATCACTAGTTAGATCTTCAGGTTCAAATTTCAGAGTTACAACTTACTAAGTTCTTTTTGTTGCTGTTGTTGTTCAATCCTAGGTCGGTTATGATCTAACATTTAAATTAAAAGCATTCCAGCTATGACCAGCTCTTCGTTCTGTATATTTACAATCTCTTACGTGTGCATCTCTGTTTCTTAGGCAATAAGATGCTGTTTGAGAGAATTTAACGGCAATTACTTACAGATGAATCAACTGTATAGCAGTTACTTTATTTGCTCTGGACTATATCGATATCAATAGTCAACATTTAATCATGATTTTATTGATACAATGCCATTTTTCTACCACTGTTTCCATAAGGGATGGATGTCGGTATATAAACACTCTTGATTGTATAGAAATTCCTTTGCTAATTGTTACACCAACACAATCGTCTGTAGTCACTAAAACACTGAACACGTAATGTTAGAATAGAGTCAGTGTTCTCTGTCTAAATTGAAACTCATTTGACTTTAGAAAAATCATCCCTTCTGGAAGTAACTGCTAAGAATATACTAAGTAGTTTCTTCTAGGTATAAAACGATATATGAAGCGTATTTTTGTGTACGTAATCAGGCATTGATCAAATATTGAATTAGTTTTAAAACATTCTTTCGTCTTGTTCAGGCTTTTCATTAATTTTTCGTATCAGTTTTGTGTAAATTGCCATAAAACTGATAATTGAGTGAGTACAGGCATGCTTAATGGAGTGAGCAATTAATTTTAAAAAAAAACGTAAAATAGAATTAAAAAGTATCAATTAATTTATATTACCATTGTAATGAAGAGAGGAATGCATAAGGTGAGGGACTAATGCTAATCAACTTCACTCAAGGGTGGGAAACAGCAACGCTGGAATTTAATTCTTTTAACATATAATGATTACGCATGCGTTTGGAAACATTAACTCGTGATCTAGTATGAATTCGATTTCATATTTTTCTCATGTTTTTTACTAAACAAAATAGTTGTTTAGTTCAATGGACTATTTATTAAATATAGAATACTACTCTTATATCATTCTTATTTTGGTTTCAATTTATGTGATTTGTTAATGCTTATTTATCTACAAAAACTAACTCAAACTACCTGACTTTATAATCCTATAATTTCTTCGTCTCTATTAAATGAGATTTAGATTGGTAAATTTTAAGATATCTATAAATCACTAAAGATATTATTAAAGACGTTTTTTTTTATATTGTTTCTTATATTCCATGCCGACTATATTCTTCGTTTGTATATTTTGAGGTTTCTAGATGTTAAGCTTAATGTATAAATAATTCATCTATATTTAGAACGTTTTACTGTAGCTTTAAAATGCTTGCATTCACTGAATATTTAGTTTTTGCTCTACCGAGGAAAACGTTCTCCTTTAACCATTCCTCTACGTCTGTTTTGATTGACCAGACATATAATCGAATACATTCCGACCATGACTAATCCGACTTTTGTTGCTTGACTTATTATTTGTTGTTGCTGTGTTGTTTACTGCCAAGTCTGCGTTGATTCAACAGAAAACCTAACTAAAGATTCACTTTCTCCTTTCAGGATTATTTCATTGAGAAGTGCATAAAGCAATGTGAAGGAGAGTGGCTTAGTGGTTTGGGTAATATAGTTGCAAGGTCCTGTGTTCAATTTCTGATGGCGGTATTGCTTCTTAAAACAAGACACTTTATTTCACGGAGCTCCAGTCCACTCAGCTGGCAAAAATAGGTTGTACCTGTAATTCAAAGGGCCAACCTTGCCTCAGTCGGTGTATCATACTGAATCTCTCTGAGAACTATATTAAGGGTACGCGCGTCTGTGGAGTACTCAGCCACTTGCACGTTAATGTTATGAGCAAAGTGTTCCGTTGATCTAACCTGGAACTCACGACGTCATAACAAACAGTCTTACACCAACCAATGTGCCCCACCTTTTTAAAGAAAGGCATAGAAAACCCTCGGCTTTCGCAGGTGTTACGTTTCAAAACAACCCGCGATAAGTGAAAATCCGCGAAGTAGAAACAGTACTCTCTTTACTCTTTACTCTTTTACATGCTTCAGTCATTTGACTGCGGTCATGCTGGAGCACCGCCTTTAGCCGAGCAAATCGTTGTTGTTGTTGGCGCTCCGTCGCTTACGACGTCGAGGGTTCCAGTTGATCCGATCAACAGAACAGCCTGCTCGTGAAATTAACGTGCAAGTGGCTGAGCACTCCACAGACACGTGTACCCTTAACGTAGTTCTCGGGGATATTCAGCGTGACACAGTGTGGCAAGGCTGACCCTTTGAATTACAGGTACAACAGAAACAGGAAGAAAGAGTGAGAGAAAGTTGTGGTGAAAAAGTACAGCAGGGTTCGCCACCATCCCCTGCCGGAGCCTCGTGAAGCTTCAGGTGTTTTCGCTCAATAAACACTGACAACACCCGGTCTGGGAATCGAAACCGCGATTCTATGACCGCGAGTCCGCTGCCATAACCACTGGACCATTGCGCCTCCACCTATCGAGCAAATCAACCCCATGACTTATTCTTTGTAAGCCTAGTACTTATCCTATCGTTTTCTGTTGCTGAACCGCTAAGTTACGGGGACGTAAACATACCAACATCGATTGTCAAACGATGTTGGGGAGACAATCACAGACACACAAACATACACACACACACACACACACACACACACACACACACACACATATATATATATATATATATATATATATACATATATATATATATATAAGTCAGTAAATAGTGGGGTTGTGTTAACCGCACGTGGAGAAATAATAGGAAAATGAAAAAAAGCCAGAATGCTAAACTGGGAGCATATTTTAATAAAGATTTCTTCTAACCGGTTTTCATTGCGAAAAGCAAATTATCAAGAAGAAGGAGAATGAAAATGTTTTTCTACAAAGAAGTACAAAATGAAGAAAATAATATATAAAACAATAGTATATAAAAAAATAAATATACCCATACATTATATTGTCTTTGAGCTTTTGTAGTTCAATAGTAGTTCATGTATAAACTGGTAGGAAAAATAAGGATCCATGAGAGTTGAGAGTTTTGTTAGGTTAAAAAAAAGGGTTAAAAGTTTGTGTTAAGCAGGAAGTGTGGTGTCAAAACAGGAAGTGTGTGTAAGGGGAGACAAGTGTTTTTAGTTGGAGTTATGAACTCTTTTACAACAGGAAGTTTGTGTCTGTCCATAGAGAAATAAGGTCACTGAGGGGTGTGTGTGTTAAAAAATGGTTGGAATTTCTCTATGAAAAGATTCTCCTTGTTGATTCTTTCTTGTGTGGAGATTCTGTCTTTACATTGATAGAAAGGGAATATAATGAATTTAGGGTTTTATTCCAAGATCTATGAGTGTGGAGGGATATTGGCGTCGTAACAGTGTTTTTTTGAGATCTTGTAAGCGTATTTCTCGAGTGGTTGGGTCAGAGACAATGGTGCAAATTCTTTTAGCTAAATTAAAGGGGATATTTATCTTGCCTTTAATTTAGCTAAAAGAATTTGCACCATTGTCTCTGACCCAACCACTCGAGAAATACGCTTACAAGATCTCAAAAAAAAACACTGTTACAACGCCAATATCCCTCCACACTCATAGATCTTGTAATAAAACGTGCCAAGGAACTTGACAAAAACACACTAAAAACCAACCAACATAATAACACACCCAACCCCAAAATACTTCCATACATCTCCACCCATAACCCCAAAAACATCGAAGCATACACCACAATTAAACAAAACCTCCCCTTACTCACCACAGACCCGAAAATGAACAATATCATTAATACACACAAAGTCCTTAAATGCAAAAAGCAACACAAATCTTTGAAAACATTATTAACCAATTCCAAACTACATACACCACTTCCACCCCCATCAGTTAAAAAATGTGCACGCCCTAATTGTGGTACCTGCCCCTACCTACTTGAAGGCTCTGAATTTACCTTCAGAAGAGGAACAAAGTTTAAAATTAAAACCAATTTCTCTTGTTCCTCTGGTAACCTCATTTATGTCCTCACTTGCGCAGGTTGCCAAAACTTCTATATCGGACAGACGAGCCTCCCATTGCGTAGAAGAGTAGCTGTCCATAAGGAACAAATAAACCTCCCTCAATACCGCCAAATTCCACTCAGTGGCCACATAGACTCTTGCGCCAGAAACAAAAACCCTAAATTCATTATATTCCCTTTCTATCAATGTAAAGACAGAATCTCCACAAAAGCTCAAAGGCAATATAATTTATGGGTATATTTATTTTTTTATATATTATTGTTTCATATATTATTTTCTTCATTTTGTACTTCTTTGTAAAAAAACATTTTCATTCTCCTTCTTCTTGATAATTTGCTTTTCGCAATGAAAACCGGTTAGAAGAAATCTTTATTAAAGTATGCTTCCAGTTTAGCATTCTGGCTTTTTTTTCATTTTCCTATATATATATATATATATATATATATATATATATATATATATATATATATATACATATATACGACGGGCGACTTTCAGTTTCCGTCTACCAAATCCACTTACGAGGCTTTGGTCGGCCCGAGGCTATAGCTGAAGACATTTGCCCAAGGTACCACGGTGTGGGACTGAACCCAGAACCATGTGGTTGGAAAGCAAGCTACTTACCACACAGCCACTCCTGCGCCTATACAGTACTGTATATATATATATATATATATATATATATATATATATATATATATATATATATATATATATATATATATATATATATATATATATATATATATATATATATATATATATATATATATATATATATATATATATATATATATATATATATATATATATATATATATATATATATATATATATATATATATATATATATATATATATATATATATATATATATATATATATATATATATGTATATAATATTATTTTCATAATTTGCATATACATTTATTTTATTATAAATACAAAACAACACCACGAAAGAATCGATGTAAGCTTAAATAATAAACCGTGATAGGTGAACCGCGATATAACGAGGTACTACTGTATTGTAGAATTCGTCACACATGTAGTTGCTATTTCTAGCAGAGGGATTGATTGTGCATCAGGTTCCACAGCAACTCGCTTTGATTCATTGATCAGTAGTAGTAGTAGTAGTAGTAGTAGTAGTAGTAGGAGTAGTAGTAGTAGTAGTAGTACTCGGCCACCTTTTTTTTGTGTGTGCGTATTTATTCAGTTTTCGTTGGTCTGTGCATCTAGAAATGGTATGGTGTCTCGTCTCGTATGGTTAAATAAACACATTATACGTTCGTATGTATTTATAACTCTTGTTCTTTTTGTGTATGCATTTAGTTATTGATTAAGTATTGATCTAATTCAATAAGGGATCATGTTTCTACGTTCTCTTCTTTCCAAACATAACATTTCTTTTATTTATTATTTATTTTTTCTTGCTCCACCTCTTTCTCTTTGTCTTCCTCTTCTTCTCCTCCTCATACGTCACCTCCGCCTCTATTTCATGCTCTTATGCCTACGACTACACCACCACCATTACTTCTACTAATACTACTAATGCTACTTTCGCTACTACTATCATCACCACCACCACCACCACTATCGCCACAACTACTACTAATAATAATGCTACTGCCACCACCACCTCCACCATCATCTATAACACCATCACCACCACCACCACCACTACTACTACTACTACTACCGCCCCCACTATCAGCACCAGCACCACCTCCACCATCATCTATACCACTACCACTACCACCACCACCACCACAACCATCACCAATACTACTATTAATACCACTACTACTACTACCACCACCACCACTAATACTACTACTATTTCTACCACCACCGCCAGCACTATAATTACTACTACTACTACTACTACTACTACTACTACTACTACTACTACTACTACTACTACTGCCACAGCTGGTGCTGCGCGTTTATTTCTTGAATAGATTCACCTTCTCCAACGCTTAATTTTCATGATTTATCTTTTATCTTCTATTTGTTCCAGTCATTAGGTTACGGCCAAGCTGGAGTACTGCTCTAAAGCACCTTTAGTCGAATGAATCGACCCCATACTATCTTTAAAGACTGGGTACTTATTCAAGCGTTCACTTTTACAGAACCGCTATGTTACGGGGAGGCAAACACACACACACACACACACACACACACACACACACACAAACACACGTATCCTTTTACTCCTTTTTTACTCGTTTCAATCATTTGACTGCGGCCTTGCTGAAGCACCACCTTTAGGACTTATGGTTTATAAGCCTAGTACTTATTCTATCGGCTCTGTTTTGTCGAACCGCTACGTTTCAGGGACTTAAACACAGCAACATCGGAGACGTACACGGACACACATATGCATATATATGTGTGTGTGTGTGTGTATGTGTGTGTGTGTGTGTGTGTATGTATGTATATAAGAAGGGTTTCTTTCAGTTTCCCTCTACCAAATCCATTCACAAGGCTTTAGTCGGGCGGAGACTATACAAGAAGACACTTTCCCAAAGTGTCATGTGGTTGCGAAGCAAGCTTCTTATTACACCTACACACCCACGCCTGCGCATATATATATATATATATATATATATATATATATATATATATATATATATATGTATGTCCTGTCTTGGTTTGTGTTTGCTACCTTGGAATCCTCTATTTAGTGGGTTAATCTACTACTCAGGAAGAAACTATTCTAAGAGTGCGTCCTGCATTATCTTCGAAACGCCTAGTTTTAGAATAGAGGCAGCTAATGAAAGAATAATTCCATAAGTGGCTTGTTTGTTTTCCTAAGCGTTCGTTCTGTTTTCTGTAAACAAAGTCCATTTTGTCTTTATGTCCCCGTTCATTTGTCCAACGTCCTGTACCCGAATATGCATCTATATATACATGTAGATGTAGGTATGTACATATATGTTTGTATACATGCATATGCTTATATATCATTTGTATTATTATATATATATTAATCAATAAAAATATTAACAAACAAGGAAAAAACACGAAAACCACGAAAAAGCAACAACACGATAACGTGGAATAAGTACAGTGTTATTGGACGCTCAGGAAAGGAAAGAAAAGAAAGAGGATTTCACGTTTCGAGTTTGGGCAAGTGTCTTCTACTACAGCCTCGGGCCGAACAAAGCCTTGTGAATGGATTTGGTAGACGGAAACTGAGAGAAGCCCGTTGTGTATATGTATATATGTATGTATGTATGTATTATGTATGTGTGTGTGTGTGTGCGTATATGATTGTGTGTCTGTGTTTGCCCCCTCCCCAACATCGCTTGACAACCGATGGTGGTGTGTTTACGTCCCCGTAACCTAGCGGTTCTGCAAAAGAGACCGATAGAATAAGTACTAGGCTTACAAAGACTGAAACAAGTAAGAGTTTAAAGAGAGTTTTTTTTAAAGAGTTATATATATATATATATATATATATATATATATATATATATATATATATATATATATATATATATATATATATATATGCATATATATATATATATATATATATATATATATATATATATATATATATATATATGCATATATATATATATATATATATATATATATATATGGAGAGAGAGGGTGAGAGTGAGGGGGACAAAGAAATAGATAGATAGATATAATATATATATATACATACACATGAATGTCAAAACAGGTGGATTTTGATTGCAAATTTAAGTTACTTGACTTCTTTCAGTACATAACCTTATCCGAATCCAAATCCAAATTTGAAAACCAGAGGGACAGAGTTCTGCCATTGTTCCAAGCTAAATCGAAATTATTCAGCCTGTCTCTCGGCAGGTTAAAATCTACGCTATAAGTTAAAAGTATAATGCTAGAGTCGATATATTCTTTTATAATAGGCCTTCAAATTATATCAAAAGTAATTTATTCTTTCTTTTAATTGATGCTGTGATATCATATTACTTGTCTAGAATTATGACTTTTCAGTTACAGAAATTTTGCAAAAACAAAAAAAAATGTCTATCGAAAAAATGGAAGAAAAGGTATAACAAATTTGATGAAAGCTAAAAACAATAATTGCTGTAAATGAACGCAAAAATAGATTTCCATATTATTGTTGGGAGTGATTAAATATATTGGTAATTCGAAAAATTCAAAGTTTTTAATGGTAATAACTATAATGATGATAATGAAGGTACATATTGGTGAGAAATAATGTGAGCATTGAGACAACAATAAAGAAGACAAAAAAACACAATAAATGATGCTGATGACGTCATTGATGACGATGATGATGATTACAGTGATGAGAAGGGGGCGCAGGAAGAGGAGAAGGAGAAGGTGAGGTTGGGAGAGATCGTGGTGTTGGTGGTGGTGGTTGTGGTGGTGGTGATGACAAATAGGAAACTGAGAATGACGATGATGATGACGAGGTCGCCAGTGATTGCAACGCTGATAATGATGATCCCGGTAATGGTGGTGAGGATGATGATGATGATGGTGATGAACTATGGTCATTATCATGATCTTCAATGTCGTCATAAACATCATCCTCATATCATCATCATTATTATCATCATCATCGTCGTCGTTGTCGTCGTCGTCGTCGTCATCGTCATTATCAAGATCATCATCAACAACAACAATATATAGATGGAAATTGTAAGAATTGCAAAAAGGGGATGGCTCCTTCAACTACAATTGTTATAGACTATGTAACCTAGTGGTTAGGTAAAAGAGATTGATAGAATAAGTACTAGGCTTAAAAAGAATAAGTTCTGGGGTCGATTTGCTCGACTAAAGGCGGTGCTCCGCAGTCAAATGACTGAAACAAGTAAAAGAGTAAAAGAAAAATAAACTATAAAGGAATATATTTAGATATTTTCACTTCAAGAACAACCCAGCGTCATAATACTGGATGGTCTAAAAATCACCAAGGAATTTGAAAGTTTAATATTTTTTTTATCAGTTTCTTATTCGAAATGAAAACAATTACTCGAATATCGTCCTTGAAAATATGAAACAAACTAACTACCAATCGCATAGCTTTAGTGCTCTATATTTGAAAAGGTCTCAAGTTGGTGAGCTGAGAGAGACGGTAGCAAGCCGGATAAGATGTGTAGGGTATTTTTTACCGTTTTTCTTAACGTCTGAGTTCAAATAGCGCCGAGATTGACTTTCCTTTTCAACATTTCACGTTCGATAAGATAGGTGCCACCTGAGTACTGATGTCGATGTAACCGACGTACTTTCTCCCCTGTACTTGCTGGCCTTGTGCCAAAATTCGGAACCAATATTCTTTACTCATTAATTTTCTTTGAAGTTTTCTTTCAAGTACTTTATTTAAAAATGGCCTTGGCAAATAATCATGGAAAAAGTGACAACTGAACAACGAAGGCGGTGAAATTCCTCTTCCAAAATAAAGTGTCAATAATTCAAACTATTCATTGCTATTATTTTGTGAAAGATTCTCCAAGTAAATCCATGGTTACGAATTTGGTTCGCCGAATTGAGGATACAGGTTAGTAAATAACCTTCCAAAAATCAAACCACATTCGATTAAAAATCAAGCAGTAGTTGAGCGGGTAACAGAGAGTATTGAAAAAGCTCCGTGTACATCTACTTCATGGTGATCTCGACATGTTGGGATGTCTTGGGCGTCAATCCAGCGAATTTCTTGAAGGAATCAACCCGTTTCCATACGAAGTACAGTTAGTGCAACAGATGAAGCTACAAGATTATGGATAATAAGACAGAAGCAGTGAATCATGAGACTCACTCCATGTCTTTATCGCAGAATTGAAACAATATATGAATGTATGTAGGCATTTTTACTTCACTAACAGCTAGGCTTCTTAATATTTAAGTTTTAGTTATATATGCGTGTGTACATGTGTGAGTGTGTGCGTGCGCGTGTCTATATGCATACATACAAACATACATTCATACATACATACATACATACATACATACATATATACATATATATATATATATATATATATATATATATATATATATATATATATATATATATATATATATATATATATATATATACACACACATACGTACATATACACACTATTGATATATTCTTTGTGCTGACCATCAAAAGATTGTTATTTCTTTCTAAAACCGTTCCTATCCTTCAGCCATTTTGTAGTATTCATCTACAATTTTAGTGATTTATGAAAGGTCATTAAAAATCAATATCTATATATGCATAACTACATTGGTAAGTGATTATATATGAATCACTGTCTAGAATTCTATGTTTATGCACAGTAATATTTCCATGTATATTCAGGCACACATGCGGGTATATATATGTACGTAGCTTGTTAGATAGAAAGTTGGTGAGCAGTGATGACAAGAAGATGAAACACTTACTAATATGTCTTGCGGTTAGGAAAATTTATCTTCTTAAAGAAATTATTTTGAGGTCAGTCGGGTTGCAACGATGTCAGAATGTGGCATAAGTTGTTTTCTTTTTTTTTTTTTTGTTTTCTTTCTTGTTTTGAAATTTGATCTATTTTTTATTCGTCACACAGTTTCAGATTAATCAGACTTATAGATCACCTAATTTTTCAATTTTTCTCTCACTGAAACCGGTGCAGTCTGCTAATATACGCAAAGCCTATTTTCGGCCACAGAGAAATGAATCATACGCGCTTCTATTCTGGAAATAGTTGTAAAAGAATATATGAACATCTTACTCTCTTATTTATACGATACACTCTATTAGAACAACTCTGTTTTACAATTATGTTTAGATATATAAAGTCTATGATCTTAAGGTATACCACCCGTGTTGTCTATTCGTTCTTCCTTTCTAATATATATCTATCCATTCAATGAGGAAACACGTATAGACATTCATTGCTAGGTAGCTACAACACCATTTAGTTTAATTTGCAGTTAAGTCAGAGGTTTAGAATGTAAGTGAAACTGAGCACTTATTGTATATATCTATTACATTACGTCATTAGACAGAATATTGTCTCTCTCTCTCTCTCTGTCTACCTTTCTATACATACATATATATATGTATGTATGTATGTATGTATGTATGTATGTATGTATGCATGCATGTATGTATACGTGTATGTATGCATGTATGCATACGTATGTCTGTGTATGTGTGCATGCATCAGACTTTGCTAAAATTCACTTTCAGCAGCATTTCAAGAAACCAAGCAGAATTACATAGAATTATATAAGTTTCGAAGTTTATTTCCTTTAATTTTCGTCTCTTAAATTCTCCTCTGCTCTGTAACCATTTATAATTCACCAGAAATACGAAATAATACGAAATACTCACTGATTAGTAAGTTTTACTTAATATTTGTTGTCATCAAACATCAGAATATGTTAATATATAATCAGAAATATGTAATTAATTAATCGGATGTGAAGCATTGAGAGATATATTTCTAGATTATGAAGACAGCTTGGAAGAATATGCTTTATCTCCGAACAACAGTTTATAGACAACATACCAATGCTAGCAAATTCTGTCTGCTAACGTAGCTTTTCATTTCTAAATTATTACGATTTTGAAATTGAAACTTGATTATTTTCCGCCATTAAATCCATGGTTTTGATTCAGACCAATACGGTGTATAATATTCAGGTGAGGTCACTAGGGGATATGCTGTTCCACGGCTGCTGTTCCACGGCTGCTGCCGCTGAACCTAATGTTACAGTTACAGCGCACGCAAACAATCTAGACAGTGTCCATTAAAATGGTCCCAGATTCTCTAGTATAAAATTGCTCAGAGACACAGATCAGCTTCTAGTCCACACTCACAGACTTCGTTCTCTCGGACTCGTTTGTTTTATCCCTAATACAATATCGGCCATTAACCCTCATACATTCAAGTAGTTTCATGGTTTTTGTCGTGTCCAACGGCTACACAACGAATTCTACACTTCTCAAAATACCACTCCTTCTTCCATAGAATACTGTCCCTCTGTAATTTCTTCCTTGCTTATGTTTTTTTCTTGTAGGTGTTGATTTACAAAGTTCAAGTGACATCAATCTTACTGGTCTGGTATTAGTAGAGATATGGATGACAATTAATCTGAGAGCCAAGCATACCATCTTCTCTCTCTCTATCTCCGGCAGCCATTTATCATCATTATAAAAACAAGTTACAACTAAATTTAATTCGCAGCTTTGAATTATGCTTTTACACTCTCCAAGTAGAATGTATTTCATACAAATTACAACTAATATTATAGCGATGTCATTATTAACACAACAGCAGTCTTACATTTATCTGTTTTATAGTTACCACTAATACCCGAATATGAATGACATTGTGAATGACAGTAACAGACAAAAACATAACAGACAAAAAATATCTCTAATGTAAACACTACAATTTTCAGCCTTTTAATGGATTACACACTGAATTAAAAAGACAGGAGAGAGAGAGAGAGAGAGAGAGAGAGAGAGAGAGAGAGAGAGAGAGAGAGAGAGAGTTACAAAAACTTTAGAATGAAATGAAATATGAAGCAATAATCCCTAAAAGCTTTTACTTCATAAAAAGAATTATTGGGTA
>NC_142928.1:187236907-187261907 GCF_046866305.1 Octopus bimaculoides | reverse complement strand
CAGGTGTCTTCTACTATAGCCTCCGGCCGACCACATCCTTGTGAATGGATTTGGTAGACGGAAACTGAAAGAAGCCCGTCGTATATATGTATATGTATATATATATACATGTGAGTGTGTTTGTGTGTCGGTGTGTCTGTGTTCCCCCCCCCCCACAACATCGCTTGACAACCGATGCTTGTGTGTTTACGTCCCCATAATTTAGCGGTTCGGCAAAAGAAATCGATATAATAAGTACTAGGCTTACAAAGAATAAGTCCTGCGGTCGATTTGCTCGACTGAAGGCAGTGCTCCAGCATGGCCACAGTCAAATGACTGAAACAAGTAAATGAGTAAAAGAGTATTTTTTTTTCTATGTAGTTGAATGTTATATTAATTTCAAATTTTGCGGCAATTTTCGGTTTTCGGGCAGAGGTAAGTGGACAACCTTGACCACAGTGATCAAGTAGTACCTATTTTGTCGACCCCAGAAGGATAAAAGGCTAAATTTCAACTCGCAACGTAAAAACGAACGAATGTAACGATCGTGTTAGCTCACCGCCTTGAATGTTATATTCCTTTCTATTATAGGCCAGCAATTTCGACGGAGGGAATGAGTCGATTATATTGATCACAGTGCTCAACTGATATTTGCTTTATCGACCCTGAAAAAGATGAAAGGCAAAGTCGACCTCGGCGAAATTTGAACTCAGGACGAAATGCTGCAAAGCATTTTCCCAGCGTGCTACCGATTCTGCCAGCTCGTCACCCTTGAGTTGAATGTCATATTGACAGATAGGTGTAGGAGTGGCTGTGTGGTAAGGATAGGCGTAGGAGTGGCTGTGTGGTAAGTAGCTTGCTTACCAACCACATGGTTTCGGGTTCAATCCCACTGCGTGGCATCTTGGGTAAGTGCCTTCAACTATAGCCTCGGGCTGACCAAACCTTGTGAGTGGATTTGGTAGACAGAAACTTAAAGATGTCCGTCGTATATATGTATATATATGTGTGTGTGTGTGTGTATGTGTGTATGTGTGCGTGTGTGTCTGTGTGTCTGTGTTTGTCCCCCCAACATCGCTTGACAACCGATGCCGGTGTGTTCAAATCCCCGTAACTTAGCGGTTCGGCATAAGAGACCGATAGAAAAAGTAATAGGCTTATAAAGAATAAGTACTGGGGTCGATTTGCTCGACTAAAGGCGGTGCTCCCGCATGGCCACAGTCAAATGACTGAAACAAGTAAAAGAGTAGATACGTATATTAATGGTTTCTAAGTCTGGTACAAAAGCAAGAATTTTTGCGATGTCAGCATTGGCAATTCTGCTGGTCCCCAAAACTTGGCTGGTGACTTTTTTTATTGATAATCGAGGGATTGAAATAAAAGTCGATTTCGTCAGGAATTACACCCGGAAATTTTTAGGTTAAAATTTAGGCTCAAGTAATTTCAGGACAGGGGAGAATGTCGATTGTATCGACCCCAGTATTCAAATGGTACTTATTTAGTCGACACCGAAAGAATGAAAGACAAAATTGACCTCGGTGGGATTTCAACTCAGAACGTAGATACGGAATATACCGCTAAACATTATGCCCGGTGGAGTAACGATTCTGCAAGCTCACCGCCTAGCACGGTGCTAAATATTGCAAGGTATTTTGCCGGCGCCCTAAGGATTCTGCCAAGGGACAGCCCAATATACTACAAGAATGGCAACAGCAAATATGATCCTTTCTACTATTCACAAAATGCCTGAAATTTAGGGTAATCGGTCTAGTCGATTACATCGATCCCAATGCGTGACTTTTAATTTATCGACCCCGAAAGGATGAAAGGCAAAGTTAACCTCACCGGCATTTGAACTCAGAGTGTAAACGCGGTCGAGATGCCGCGAAGCGATTTCGGGGAAGAGCGAAAGTCGATTAAATCGACTCCAGTGCCCAAATCGTACTTATTTTATCGACCCCGAAAGGATGAAAGGTAAAGTCAACCTTGGCGTAGTCAGAACGTAAAGACGTATGTTGTTCAGCGTAATATCGAATCTGCCTGGTCCCACCTTCAGAACAAGTTGTTTTGTTTCTGATTTCGGCACAAGTTCAGAAAATTTAGAGAGGGGTTAGTTGATATTATCGGTGCCATTAATTGATTAGTATATAATTTCATCGATACCCGGGAGGTGAATAGCGAAATCGATCTCGGCGGAATTTTGAGCTCACAGCTTATGGAGTCGGAAGAAATACCAAAATTTTGTTCCGACACTGTTGCGATTCTGCCGGCTCAGTAATAACGGTTTCAAATCTTTTGCACAAGGCCAGCAATTTTAGGGGGTTCGGGTAAGTCGATTACATTGGCCCCAGTGCTCATCTGGTACTTATTTTAAGGACTCCGAAAGAATGAAAGGCAAAGTTAACCTCGGTGGAATTACAGCTCGGGACGTAAAGACGGACGAAATGGCGCTAAGAATTTTGCCCGATGTACTAACGATCCGGGCAGCTAGCCACCTTTGCAGGCCAGCGATACTGGGTGGAGGGGTAATTCATCGATCCCATTAATGGTAATATTTCAGCTTGACAACCGAGCTGCTTCTGGAATGGATTGGTAACTGTTTGTTATTGACTAGAATTATGATGATAAATCCAGCTAGGATTAGAGTTAAAGATTATGGAAGGAAAGAGAAGGAATCAATTCACATCGGAATACTCAACCATTGTCTATCAAAAATTAGTGGGAGGAAATTAGGAATAGTCCATTACTATTAAATAGGTGCGAATTTTAAAAGACACTTAACGTAGTATGTGTCACATTTAGCGGAAGGATCCCCTCGGAAACGAAGGCATTCGAAAGGAAATTTAAAATTATCTTGCACAGGATGAAATATGGAAATTGAATATTGCAATTTCGGAAACGGAACACAGATTTATTGAATATTATGAAAAACCACACATACACACATGTACTATTGGAAAGCGAAACAACGAGACAACTAAGGAAATATTGTATGTTTATATGTATATATATATACATATATATATATATATATATATATATATATATATATATATATATATATATATATATATATATATACATACGTACATATATATACGTATATATATATGAATATATATATATATATATATATATATATATATACACATACATACATATAGATACATATCTACATAACTATAAACATATACACACACACGTGTATATATATATATATGTGTTTATATATGTATATATATATATATATATATATATATATATATGAACACCATTCACAGAGGCAGACTGACAGTCAAACAGACAGATACACGGATTGCGAAAAATGTGTATATGAGCGTGTATGTGTATGTGTGTGTGCGCGTGCGTTTGTGTGAATACCTGTATGTGTGTGTCTGTGTGTGCTTGTGAGAAACAGAGTTCGCATTTGCTCGCGTATGAGAACAAATAAATAGTTTGTGATAATACTGTGCCTGATGGATATTTAAAATTATATACGTTAGTCATGTACAAGTACATCTAGATATGTAGCGCATACACACGCACATTCACACACACACACACACATACACACATTTGTGTGTGTGTGTGTGTTAGTGTGTCCGAGAAATGCATTATGACGAACATCACATCGTTGATATACGTGCGTGCATGTCCTTCTGTGACGGATGTTTATTTGGCATTGTTCCGGATTATAAAAAAACTATGAACATGCAGATGACGATATTCCATATTAAACGAATGAACCTATAATACGAAAAAAAAAGGGAGGTAAAAGTAAATAAAAAATAGGTAGAGACAAACTAATATAGAGAAAAGCAAAAAGAGAATAGAAATTGACATTTGGCGTGTCTTTGGTTTGTGTGTGCCTCCCAGGTCACGTCATATATAGATGTTATTCAGGACACATGGTAGGAATTGTAAATTCATGGATACTTTTGTTTAAATGTTTTCCCTGTTCATAGTCCACCTGGGATCCAAAACGTAAAAAACAAAGAGTACATTTTGTTCAGTTTTGAGTGTCTAAATAAGAGGCTGCGTTGCAATTATCTGGTTCCGGGATGAGCGTCAATGCGTTGCACTTGGGCAAGTATCTCCCAATTAGCACCGGATCTGTTTATGCCTTTTCAGTGAATTTGATTGATGGACACTGAGTGAAAGCCATCTTATATATGTATACATACATACGTACATATATATATATATATATATATATATATATGCGTACGATCTTCAGCGTACGATAATCGCCGACCTTCGATGAGAATGACAATCCCTTGGCAATATATGAGTCTTTTTCCAGTGAAGTTATTCACTGATATCGAAAAAGTGAAGGTCGGTGATTATCGTACGCTGAAGAAGGGAAATAACCCTGAAACTCGGGTCCGTACGTATCGCAGATCAAGATGGGAGTGATAACTTCCCTTGGCAAAAATAGACAGGACACAGATATGTGTCGATAAGCCAGCTGGAGGAGATGTTCTCCTGGGGCTAAAAGCAACAGTAACATCCACCCTTAGGGGTCAGCCACATTTAAATGGCAAATATACTTCACTTTATATATATATATATATATATATATATATATATATATATATATATATATATATATATATATATATATATATATACATATATATATACATATATATAATATACATGCATGCATATATGTATATTACTTATTTAAAGGGCACAATACGTGTATTAAAGCGCTACTAATAGTTTCATATATTTAGAAACCTCAAACATTCTTCAGGGGCAAACCACATGTCATAACGGACTAAAAAATAGAATAATACATGAAAGGCGAAAAAACTGACAAGGCAGCATATTATATAATGTGGGTGTCTGGATGGGGGTGTATCTATGAGTGCGTGTTTGTGCATGCATGCGCGTGTGTGTAAAAGTAAATTTGATGCCCCATGTGAATGCATTAATCTATACTTCACCAGCTATTTAGCGATTTTTACGTATGCATATACATAAAGCGCTTTCACATACGTATATATACTTGCCTATAGTTGTATATCTGTGAATACATTTCTCAATACATTTCTAAATATATTTCTCTATGCATACATGTTTGTGAGCAGCTTCGTATGTTTATGAATTTATAGATACATGAAATTTGGTATACTATTTAATTTTGTTTTAAACCCTTTAAATTATTTCCTTTCTTCTTCTGTTATTCTTTTCGTTACTGTTCCATCACGTGATCTTCTAAATTTTCTGATTGATGGGTATTTTCAGTACGTTTAGTGCGAAATGGAATGGTGTATCTGTTCACATTGTTCCCCATTCATTCTCTACCCGTATATGATTGCGCAGTTTATGCTTTTGCCGGAAGTATGATATTGATCCAATACCTCAGGTTTCAAATACTGGTGAAACTATCTCTATGAATAACATACTGGAGCAGGATATGCTCTTCTGTTTTTTACACTATTTTCTTTTTGTTAGTTATATTATCAATATATTGTTGTTGTTTTCTTATTCAATGCCAGATTAAAATGGTTAGAGTAGATTTACATTCAAATGCGCTCCATCGTTCCTTTAGACATTATGTGCGTAGACCCACATTTTCAATTACATCCTTCCTTTATAACGATAGGCTATGATTTGAGAGAGGATTGGCGATTATTCCTATGGGCTGGATCGAAAAGGAAAGAGTTCAGTCGTTGTCTGGGAATAGTAATGATGTGTGCCAATATATTTGTGGTTTAATATCACAGACTGTATCCGAATTAAGAATAATTATGGATATATAATTTAGATTAAGAAGAAAAACATCATATTATAGCTAATGACTTCACGTAACAACACTTTATTTCCCCGTACAGTTGCGCATATTGAATCATTACGCCATCTTAAACATTCAAATCGAAATAATAATCGAAGATATTTTTGTTTATTTGTATTGTGTTCTGGTGAATAGTATTGACATAGAAGATCGATTATTTTTAATGAACAAACAAGAATCAGTTAAACGTGGTTAAACTAAAATAGACACATGTGATTCATGCAAGAAAACTGCATTCTCTTACAGATAAGTCAACAGCAGCCAGGGAAATCAACATGTCAAGGTGACATATTTTAAGTCAATTCAATATGAAACCAGTTAGTATTCTAGCGACAACAAACATTTTAAATATTCTAGGACCATACACACAGAATTACTGTAATCATATATAAGAGCCATTTCATGATTCCCTATTCATAACACATCAACTACTGCAATCTCATATCAATCGGATATAGACATATTAAAAACAAAACAAAATAGGTTAAATCTGTCATCTAGTAAATGTAAGAGGTCTCTTATTACAATCAATACTAAATATCCACGTAAACAACCAACCGTCTTCTCATAAACAACTAACCCACTTCAGTAAATGACTCACACAACAAAAACATCACGAATACTTGCATAAGACAAACAGACTGAGTATTACATATATTACTACGGCACTCAGTCGGTTACAAGAGATGTGGGTCCCGTTTGTTCCAATCAACGGAACAGCCTGCACGTGAAATTAACGTACAAGTGGCTGAGCACCCCACAGACACGTGTACTATTAACGTAGTTCTCGGGGAGATTAGGCGTGACACAGAGTGTAACAAGGCTGGCCCTTTGAAATACAGGCATAACAGAAACAGGAAGGAAGAGTGAGAGAGAGTTGTAGTGAAAGTGTACAGTAGGGTTCGCCATCACCCCCTGACGGAGCCTCGTTGAGCTTTAAGTGTTTTCGCTTAATAAACACTCAAGACGCCCGGTCTGGGAATCGAAACCACGATCCTACGACCGCAAGTCCGCTGCCCTAACCACTGGGCCATTGCGCTTCCGCATTACATATTAGATATAACACATATATAACATATGACGTACACAAAAATCAAATACTTGTGAGAATATATCCACAAACAAACTGTAAAATCTCTCTAATACACAATATTTAGCCAAAGAAATAATGATATTAGTGATTCTAAAATATATCTACCAAGGTTTATGGTAATTCTATCAGAGCCGTCATCCTACTCCTCAGCCAATTACAAAATACACAAAACACGACACTTAGGTACCACATGCTGCGCTCAAGTCATTATTGTAGAATTAAGCCATTGGAAATAACTAAAATGGAAACAACGATTGGACATAAATAGGACATTGTTTGGAGAAGCATCGAACTCTAATCAATACTCACTTGACTTATTTGTGCAACGAACAAATACTTCCTAAATATCTTGTTCTGCTTTGGGAATCGATATCTCATAAAACTGCTGGGACATCGTCGGGTCATATGAAATGTGTTGGACATTCTAAAACCATCATCAGGTCTTTATAGCTAGTTTGTTCTAGAAAGGTTGAGAAAGGAAAACAATGAGGATAAATGTTACTTGACCCCAGTACAGGATAATAGTTTATATATCAGTCCAGATCGGTCAAAGGCAAATTTTACTTCGACGAGATTCGAACATAAAGAACCTGAACGAATACTGCACAGTAATATATCCATTGATGTAACGTCACAACCAATGTAACAATTTTATAACGAGATACTTCTACAACATCCCGGAAAACGTATACTATACTACTAGCTAATTCAATACCCCACCACCTACAAGAAATAGTAAAACGAAGTGCCCGTAAACCAGACCCTACTACAAGTTTACATTTTCACCGCCTTCAAAGTATTCTCCATTTGAAGCAATGCATCGGTCCAGGCGCATTTTCCACTATTCGAATCAGTGCTGCAACTCTTGCGAAGTGATACCTTTCAGCGCTTCCGTCGTTTTTTCCATCACCTCATCCACATCTGCAAATTTCGATGACTTTCGAAAACAGATCCCGATAATAACACGCACAAATTTTACTGCAATTTTTTTCATTCGCAATTCCATGCACAAAATTCGTTGACAGGAGCTCCGGAACATACAAGTTATAACAAGTTCATCAATTGTTCGTAACGGTCCTCTATGGGCAAATCATGGATTTTCATGATCTTTTCATTCGTTTGGGAGATGGACGGTCGTCCTGAACGAGGTTGGTATCCAAGCGACAAGTTGGTCTCCTAAAGTGTGGAAACTTGTGTTTTGCTCATGGGAGCGTCCTTCTAAGCAGTTTGAAGCATTACAATGGTTTAGGCCACCGTTTTCCACAGTAGAAAACAGAAATTCCCGTAAACACTCTGTTCCTTCGTGTCAGCCATGGTAAAAATTGACGAAGTGTTGTGGTGGACGCACCCCTCCCCAGAATACAAGTAGGCTGGGTCACTACGAATGAATAGTGGACGGACACAGCCAATAACGTTGTTCGGCGAAAGTACGTCATTCGAACCTGCGATACATCACGAAGAGAAGCGAAACACTGCAAAACAAAGACGCATCGCACGGCAGCACGACAGCACTAGACGACACCGCTCGGCAGACGGTTGCATCATGGCTTCTAGCGGCAGAATGCTGAACTACAATGGATTTGTTCCACATACAACATTTCCGTTTAGATTTGGGTACCCCTCGTGTATATATATATATATATATATATATATATATATATATATAGAAGACCGGTTGCACATATTACAACTTGTATACTCTCCTAAAGACATGGCAAATAGATCTGTTGGATCAGGCACTTTTGGAATACACAGTATTAATGGTTTCAAACTTTGGCACTAGGCCAGCAACTTCTGAGGGAAGTCGATGACATCGAATCAGCCTTCAATCTTCTACTGATATTTATTTTATTGACCTTTCGAAAGGACGACAGTCAAAGTCGAAGTCGAGCTCAGCGGAATTTGAACAGAGAACCTAACGACTGGTGAAATGACGTTAAGTAATTTGACCGGCGTATTCATGATTCTGCCAGCACGCTGCATTGAAATACACAGAAATATAAACTTCAAGTATAATTAGTAACAAAAAGAGTATGAAGCGATGTTGAGGAAACGTTGCTTGTTTATCTGGATATAAGAAATTAAGATTAAGAAATACACACCTACGAAAGTAACAGTTAACAGAATTCTTTTAATTGAATAATTGTGGAAAACATTAATTATACTTTATTAGACTTTATATTTTGCTTTAAACAACATTATAACATCACGAAAGATAACACACAACTGCAAAATAGAAGCCTAATCAAATCCTTAAACTATCATTAATCCATAAACATTATGATGTGATGCAAATGGTCAAAATGTAATTAAGGCTTACACACTATTTTTACAGCGATACGTCATGATTTCCTACACCTACTTATATGTAATTCTATTCAATTTTATCTTTATGAACATATATATATATATATATATATATATATATATATATATATATATATATATATATATATATATGTATACGGGGTGTCCATAAATTATCTTTACAACTTCCACAATTTATATCAGATTTATTTACTGTGTGAATCCAATGGAGCTCACGTAAAAGTGTTCTGATGTTTCTAATACATCTGTATGAGTTTGCCTCTGTTTTCCAATAAACTCTGCTGAGTCATCTTAATTATTGTCTTTTTTTTTTTTGCTGAATTTTTCAAATTGTAAAGATAATTTATGGACATCCTGTATATGTATGTATGTATGTATGTATGTATGTATGTATGTATGTGTGTGTATGTATGTATAGATATGTATGTGTGTATATGGGTGTACGTGTGTCTATGTGTGTATGTCTGTCTGTTTATTTGTCTATGTGTGTGTCTTTGTCTGGGTATATATAATCAACACCTCTTAAATATCTTATTTACCCGTCTTCTCATCTCGCTATTTGTTTTAAAATATACGTTGTTGTTTCTCTTATGTAGTTTTCTAACGATGAACATTTTAACAAGCGTTTTATGTAACAACACATTTAAGTTTCTAACGTGAAATCTATTTCTCAAAACGATGCCCTTCACTATTTGAAAGTTTGTAACTGATGTAAGCAATGATTATAAAGAAGGGCGTGGAAGCGCGTAGTTGAGGTGCAGCGCTCATTATCGCATGATGGGTGATTTGATTCCAGGTCCTGGTAATGCCTTGTGTTCTTGAGCAAAGCACCTCATTTCATGTTATTCTAATTTACTCAGCTGACAAAAGTGAATATAACCTGCGACGGGCCGGCAGCCTGTCGAATTGGGGAATAACTCTTTGAATATAGAAATGCATCTTCATGTAATGAAATACGGACTCTGAACAACCGGTGTTCTTATGATTAAGTACAATATATATAATTTTATAACTTACCCTTGCGCTGCTGATGAAGGCATAATGTCACGTAGAACGTATTTAATTCTTATCTAAATAACTTTCAGCTATCAAATACAACTGCGCACGTTTTCACAGAGATATACCATTTCCGTATACTAAACTGCAACGTTCGTAGATTTAGGTAAGCAATTCATCTCTGAATTTCGATTGAAAGCTAAATAGTTTCGTTTATAATATGCACAGCACACAAACAGATCATGGTGCTCTTGGTTTATCGTAGACTTTTCTGTAAGTCCGATATCATAAATCAATTTAAAAACAACTGCACAGACACACACAAACACATGCACACATATATATATACATACATACATACGTACATATATTTACATATAGATTCATACATACATATATATACACATACATATCATACATATATATATATATATATACTATATATGTGTATTTATATATACTATATGTGTGTTTGTTTGTGTGTGTGTGTGATTGTACCTATGGGTGTTTGTGTGTCTGTGTGTGTCTTTGGAAAATAGGTCACAATCGATTCTGTCACACAATTTCTATTCTCGTCTTGACAACTCTTTAATCTATCCTTTGAGAAAAGAAAGATTAAAAATTGTAATTTTCCTCAATCCATACATTTCGAATAAACACTACGCATTGGGAAGCACACACACACACTCACTCACGCAGGTATATATCTATCTATCTATATATATATATATCCATACACACTTATAGTTATGTACATATACATGTATAATTACATACACAAATAAATATATATACATAGCTGTTTGTGCTCGTGTGTGTTTGCTCTATCTCACTGAATGTCTGTTAATCTCACTATTGGTCTGTATCTCAATCTCCTTTCCACAGACACCATATCTGCATCCATATATGCATGATGTATGCATACATCTACACACTCGCGCACACATACACATATTATATATATAACATATATTTCTATCTCTCTACATAAATATATATATATATATTTTATATTATATATGTTCACGCACACATACAGCGAGCGAGCATGCGTACCATCTCTAGATAAATAGGTTGTGAGATAGAAAGAAGAAAAGAAATAAGGAAATACGTCCATAAAACAATATATTTATTTAGCGATTTTACTCTTCCATCACAGACGTTTATCAAAAGAAAAGATACGAACGTATAAAAGCGTTTTCTCGTATTGATCTCTTATCCGAAGAGAGATTCTATTGGGGCAATCGAATTTAATGGCACATTTCCTCTGCTATTCTATTGATATAGGTTTAGAATTTCCTTTGATATTAATGGCTTCAAGGCACCAACAATTACACCGAATATCCAAAGAATATGTCATGTCCTCAACCGAGTTTACATCTCAGCACAAATGTCTCGGCTACCAAAGTGTTTATAGTTAGCGACGGTCAAATACTTCTTCATGTGAAGATTCACCAATCATCATTTTCTTTTAATACAAATGATGAAAAGATTTCCACTTTTGGAATTCAGGCAAAATCTCTTCTATAAAGTTTTGTTTTGCTCACGTCTATAAAATTAAATCTCATGACACATATAAGTATGTATTCTTGACGAAATTTCGTCAATTCGTTTCTTCGAATTACATTTTAATTTTACTAAATCTAATTATCATAGCAGTTAAAGGGAGATTATAGCAAACTTGTAATTTAATTATTCATTGATAATAAGAATTAAAGGTATAAGAAAGCATGTATTTCTTAGGGTTATTACCTTTTAAAATGTTAAACATTACCAGAATGAGATTTACATTGTTTCAAAAGATCGTGTATTTGGCGAGAAACGTTTTCTTAACATCTTTAAATAGGTTCCTGGTATGTAAGCCGAATTAGATGTTAAGAAAGAGTGCCAATATAGTTTTGGGCGGTAAACATTGTGGTAAAATCTTTAAACTAGGTTTCTCGTTTATGAGTGAATTTATACGCTACTTTTTGGCGTGAATTGTTTTCTTAAAAATCATTAAACTGGTTTTCTGGTATCTGAGTGAAGTTAAATGCTAAGAAAGTGCGCAACACAGTTTTTGGGACAATACATTTGTAACATCTTAAAACCGAGTTTGTGGTTTGTGAGTCAATTTACATCCTAATGTAAATAAAGTAAATATATACAGTTAAGCGACAATATGCTTCTAGTTTTATGTAAGTTTTCTGAAAGCGGTGAAAATAAGGCAGATAGGAGACAATAAGGAAATAAGTTCAGAGTATTAGTGATTGAATGGTGTATATTTTAAGCATTGTATGGAATGTGTAGTTTAGTTACCCAATCTTATGTATATATATCCTTAAACTAGAGTTTCTGCTTTTGTTGTGAAAAAGAAGCTGTTTTCTGGTTTTGTAATCATCACATAATTTCTAGTCAAACCTTAAATAAGTAAGAATATAAGTTCACAACGTTGCACATTCAGTGATTATAATACTTGGTATTTATAAGCAGAGCGTTGGTTTCAATGTAATTTTTATTTTTTTTAATGATATATGCTGAACGAGACGACTTGTCAAGTTGCCATTTTGTGCAATGCTGATTTGCAGATTTTGTAAAAGGCCTGACGTTTAACCAAAACCTTTAGATGTACATCTCGCAACTAACAATACAGAATTATCGAAAGTAAGTAATACTGCTGGTATCAGGGAAGATTTGTATTTGTGTCTCTGAATATGTGTGATGATGTAAAAGAACTGGTATGTGAGAGTACTTTAATAGTTCTACTTCTGGAGTTAATGACGTGTAGAGGTCATTGTAATGTCAAATCTTTCTATTGATATTCATAAGAGAAACACATTATTTTTGCTGATGTTAAGTGATATCAACTTTGCTTCAAACACTATTTCCAACAGCAGAAAGCTGCTTAGTTAGAAATTGTTAAAAACGATTATTACAGAATTATTTCATGTTGAATCATTAACGACTAAATGTAGAAATTAAAATATACAAATAAAATCTAGCGTTCATTGATTAGAAAGACTAATTAGAAAACGTCTGACAGAGAATCAAAGATTTCATAGTTTAAAACAGTGTTAAATTTAATTCAAAATTTGATAAATTACTTTGATTTATTTTATAAAACATTTAGTTATAAATTATCCGTCAGTTAAGTAACTAAATTTTGGAATGTACTGTACAAATAATATTTTAGAATGTCTAAAGCCTTATAGGTGCTATATTGATGTAGCCCTTCCACTAGCGTTGAAACTAATGTTCGGAGATCAGATATTTAGTGTAAAAATCATTTTCTCCATTTTTTTTTATCCATCAATATCCTATTATAGTTTTCCAAACTATGATTAAATCACTGGAAACATCTTCAGATATTCTTTACCAGAAGCGTAATGTCTATATGGGGTATAAATTTGTTAATTTTGAAAATAATGGGATTTTTATCAGTTTTTCAAGTGAATATATGGTGACTAATGAAATACAGTTGAAGGATAAGAAGAGTGTATAGAGATGAGACCTGACATATCTGGAAGCGTTCTTTGCTGGAAAAATGAAAAAAAAATTGTAGATGGCTTTTTTTTCCATTTAATTTCATAATTTATTAATTATCTCAACCTTCTTAGCATATAAATAGATCGCTGTGCATCTGACTATTTTTGCATATTTGAAAACGCAATTGTTTATGATATATAGGTTGTTAGTGTTGATGAAAAGGGATAACATTGGGGCTAATATAGGAATATGAAGTAATAATCAATTTTCTAGTATGGATTGGAGACCTTTGGCTTCCTCCTGCACTGGACCTGTAGCTGAGATAAACTATGGAATATTGCCTCAGTTAAATCTTATCTCTGATAGGATAAATATTAACAAATCGTTTATCGTTATATATTTGTGAATTCTATTTAATGTTTGAAACATAAACATCATTAAGGTTAATGGCTTATATTCATTATATAAAAGGTTTCTCTTTGGAAAACATTTCAAGTATTCTGAAATATTATTTCACGCGTAACAATTATCATACTTAAATTATATTTTGCTTGAAAATTTACAGATAAATCTACATTTCAAACAATGATATTACATAAGTAGATATAAATATTTGAGACATTCATAAGTAGATAGAAATATCTCAGGTTTACATTAGAAGTTCTATGTATATGATACTTTCATAAGTACGTATAAGGAAATCGGCTTACCATCAAAACATACTCATATAAATAATACCAAGAATATTACACAACATGATTATATATTCCATACGCTGATGTTCCACGTTGCCTTCTAGTAACCATGTACAATTTCCTCCATAATTAATGAGACTCGCTAATAATATATCAATTAAAGCTGCATAGCGTGTAAACATCACCACATGTATATTGATTATGGAGTTAATATTTATCTGATATTAGTGCAGATGAGAACAACATTCTGTTACCATTTTTGGTAACAGATTTAACAAAATGGAACACAGTATTTAATGGCTGTCTTGTACGTTCTCCTGAAGGTGTGTGGATTACTGGCTAGTGGTGTTCTGTCACGATCGCAATATGGTGGATTCTTTTTCGGAACAAGCGGTACATTGTGTTCATGAACGGAAACCACTTCATTTCAGGTTACTCCAGCTGTAAAGGCGTAATTTTGTGATGGACTGAGAGATTGTTGTGACCTCGGTCACTTATCCTTCGTGAATATAGGATAATCGGTGCTATGAGGTCTAACACGTGAGAAAGTAAAGTCCACGTGACTTCATTATGTTTTACTTTACGTTACGTTCTCATTTCCAAATATCCCCAATATACATCTTGGTTTCCAAGCTTTCAGAGTTGATAGAAAAACTACTGATCAAATACCGTTTGGGACATGTAAAAGCTTTATCCTCAAACATAAAATATGTGGGACTGTGTCAACTTTAATTATCAATATCAGAATATAAGAATAACAGTTTAAATATGACTGACTTATGTTTCTAAACGCGATTAACCATAGATTAAAGCTAATTCATCGATATTATATTGTCTATCTGGAAATGCGCGTAATTTCCATTATATAGGTGAAACTAGTTGTGCATATATAAAAAAGTATTGACACGCATGACATAGTGCTTAGGGTATTGTGCTCATATGTTCAGTTCCTAGAATTCATATTGAGTTCTTGGGTGAGGCAGATCATTTCGTAATATATCGGTCTACTCAGGTAAAAATCTGAGCCTGCCAAATGCTGATATAATCTAATCTTCTTTCTTTTGTTACATACTCCGTTGGGAGAGCCGAGGAAGTAGCTACAACTTCTCACGTCTCTATAAGTACATTAAAACTATTAGTAAAACTATGTTACATGCTACCAAGATATAGTCGCTTGCAAGTGACGACATTGGAATTTGCTCTAATTATTTTTATAATATAATCACTGAATGTTCCATTAAGTTTGGTTAGTTTTCAGTGCTCAATTGAATCTTACCTATGGCACGAAATAAGTGAAACTTGTATATTATCCAAATGAAAAAATACATCGTTTTTTTTGTCTATGTTTCTTAATTCATGAGTGCATTTTTAGTTAGCATTCGTCTCAAATTGTTTGTTTAATTATTTAAATATTCAATTAGTTCTGAAGCTTGGTTCGACCTAAACAGTATTGTTTATTTCTTACTAATTATTATATTCTAATGTTGATCATATATATATATATATATATATATTTCCATCATACAGATTTATTATTTATTTTCGGTGAATTCTATAGCCATCATTTGTGAACAATCTTTATATTTTACAATATATTCTACAATGAGATAATCGCAATATATTAGTTGCACTAGTTTTGTGTAAAACAATGCAATAACGTATTTCTCGCCGAGGTACTGCACTGAACTTAAAATAAGAACTAGTAGCAACTGAGATTTAATCTTAGAAAAATCTGAGGCTAAATTAGTAGTCACAGCTTAACATACCTAGAATATCAAGATAATATCTGGCTTCATGGGCATCATTAGGATTGAAAAAAATGTTGATATTATGTTGGTGCAAAGCAGTGAGCTAGCAGAATCCTTAGCACGCGGGGCAAAATGCTTAGCGGCATTTCGTCTGTCTGCACGTTCTGAGTTCAAATTCTACCGAGGCCAACTTTGCCTTTCATCTTTTCGATGTTGGTAAAATAAGTACCAGTTGATTACTGGGGTCGATTTAAACGACTTAGCTTCTTCCTCGAAATTGCTGGCTTTGTTGCAAAATCTGGAACCTATATCAGGTTGCTGCATAATTAACGACCGTTTTATAATTCAATTTACAACGGTTTTATTTAAAAATTAGAATTAAGAACACGTTCGTTAATTGTGTTGTGCAAAATGAAGGTTTGATAATATAATCTCAACGCGTGGTTTTTCCTTATATACAGGATAATATTGTTAAGAAAGTTGCATAAAATGAAGAACCTTCACGATTTATGAACTGACTCACCAACTTTGTTACCCGTACACATATTCAAAAGTCGAATTATGTCGAAAGAATGACATTTAAGGGCTTAATTCATGTAGTAGAGCATGTTGCTCAGTGAAACTGAATATTTATCCCAGGACGCGATTCTAACTCCTTCGCCATTCATGCTTATACATACATACATACGTACATACATACATACATACAAACATACATATATACATAAAAACATATACATACAAGCACACACACATACATACATACATATATACGTACTTACGCACACACAAACACACACACACACACACAAACACACACACACACATATATATATATATATATATATATATATATATATATATATATATATATATTATTATTATTATTATTATTGTTATTATTATTATTATTATTATCATCATTATTATTATTATTATTATTCAAAAGAATTCCACCTCTGTCTGTTTTCTATGATTTATTTATATTCTTATAATATTAATGTAGGATATAGAATATGCAATATATAGTGTATATAGTAAAATGAAGTGCAGTATTGAATGTCTTATTGAATAAATGAAATATTGAATATTAAATATTAAAGGACTAATATACTTTCTTGCTTTCTAGCAATCTTCAATGTCCCATGTGACTGGAATGTTTCAACTGTAGTCAACTACTATATATGTATGTATGTATATGTATATATACATATATATATATGCATGTATATATATATATGTATATATATATATATATTCATATATATTTATATACATATGAACATGAATTATTATTTATATAGATAGGGTGATAAATTGAAAATTAATTCAATTTAAAACCAAGTGGCCTAGCATATGAAAAAATCTGAAAATTCAGAAAAAATTGTATTACATATGTATAAGGGATGAATACACGTATATATGAATATATATTTATATACATGTGTATATGTATATATACATATGTATTTTTATATATATACATATACATGCATATATACATATATATATTCATACATACATATAGATATATTATATATATAATATATACATACATTCAGACACACACACACACACACACACACACACATATATATATACATGTATATATATATATATATGTATATATATATATATATATATATATATATATATATATATATATATATATATATATATATATATATATATACATATATATATACATATAAAAATATATATATACCTAAAGATGCCATTGATATCGTCAATGGTATTGTTGTCGCTGAGAGAGAGAGAGAGAGAGAGAGAGAGAGAAAGAGAGAGTTCTATTGAAAATAGAAGACACATCTCCCTGAAATCACACACTATCACCTTTAAAAAACTACATGGCATTAAGGTTATGTAGTGCTTCATACTCTTCACAACTTATTCTTTAAAGGCACTTCAGACGTGATAGTCACACTTGGCTTGCTTTTATTCCCATGTGTTTTCCTTTTCCTTTTTTTCCTGTAGCTATTTGTCGGGCAATCCGGACTTCAGACCTACAGTCCATATTAGATCCACTGTATTGTTTACACACCATTGCTATTTCTTTCTGCTGCTAAGCTGTATGACCGAAGTATATTTGGTCTTAGCTTTACTGACTTCACATTTTATTTTGCATATACTGCGTATTATATGAACGATTTTTGCATATAACTCGCACTATATTTTCGTGAAGTATGTGTAGAATACGTTTAACAAAGCTAAATATAATGTTTGATTATATTTGATGCTTGCTTTGCAGGTAAGAAGTGTGACAGAGAATTTAGTTGCTGCCACTTGAATTCTGTTCTGTTTTTGTTTCACCGTTTCTGAATGATTGATGTGGGCTTTAAGTATTTGTGCAACTGTGTTTGGTGAGTGGTGGTAGTAGGAAAGTTTGATAGCTTATACTCAAGATAGCAACGATGTGTGTATGTTGTGGCGGTGTGCGATCAGGTCGCGTAGGTATGTTTTCAAAAGACTAAGTGAAATGACAGATCTAGAAGATAATTAGTATTTGTAGATGATACATCTTGTCTTTCTCTTAAGCTCTTTTCACTTGAATTATACAATGGACCAGAATCTATAGCCGAGAGACCAGATTCCACCGAAATTCCTTAGACACCAACAAATCTTTATTAAAGGTATTTTTCAGTATTTGCAATGTTCATATTTCCCACCGCAATGAAGAGGTTTAACACAAAACGTGTGACATAAATACATTTTCTTGTCTTGTTTTTAACATTATGGCTTTCATTTGAATTGCTTTCCGTAATGTCGCGGTGAAAACGCTGGTTTTCATATGATCACCGAAGTTTTCGCAGTGTCAAGTCTGGTTAGGTATTAGTGACCTCTTGAAAACCTTTAGTTTTTGTAGGCCCAGGAATGGCTGTGAGTGTATATTTCAGGCACCAACTGTGGAAGCCATATATATATAAATATGAATGTATGTATATATATGTGTCTATATATATATGTGTCCATATATATATATATATATATATATATATATATATATATATATATCTGTGTGTGTGTATGTGTGTGTGTGTATGTGTGTGTGTGTGTGTGTGTGTGTGTGTGTGTGTGTGTGTGTATAAATATTTACTTAAATAAATTCAATGAGAATATTAATTACTCAATTTACATTGAGTGCTCCATTGTATCAAAGTATTAATGCTATTAAAGTATTTATACATTTAATACGAGCGATTATATATACTATATAAAATTCTCTAGAAAGGTATATACAAGTATAGAATAATTGTTGTATTAAAAATATAAATATATGTAAGTATATATCAGTATAAATGTATAATAATAAATGACAGTTTAAAAGTTTCGAATTAAGTTTTTTAAAGCATCTTACGATCGTTTCGCAGAAGTGTTGTCCCTATAATGGAATCCTATATTGATAAGCATTTATAGACAACACTTCTGCTCCTCAGAGATATAAAATGTAAAATTTGTATAATTTATCGAATGGTAGTTTTTTAATGTTAACACTATAACATTCATTTGAATTGCTTTCCGTAATATCACGGTGAAATCGCTGGTTTTCGTGTGATCACCGAAGTTTTCGCCATGTCAAGTCTGGTTAGCGACCTTACTTCTTAGAAACCTTTAGTCTTTATAGGCCCAGGAATGGCTGTGAGATGAAGAAGCATCCATAAGATTTCCAGTTCATTCCAACTTCAAATAACCTTTGGAAAATGTCGGCCGGACTTATAGTTACAAGAAGCTTTCCTAGGAATCATAATATCACCACATATTTAATAAATCATCAATTAAAATTTGTCCTTCTTTACAATATCAAACATAGGATTTATTATCGCCTGTTCTAATTAAAGAAAAATTAGCATATATAAAAAAACAGCTGTAATAATAATAACAATAACAATAATAATAGTAAGATAAGAAGTAGCTATAGGAGTATATATAATACTCAAAATACTGGAACACCTAACAATAATATTGATATAACAAAACCCCAGAAAAATTCTAACTACCATACGTTTGAAAATATACAAAATGTTTTAGATAATACAACACCACAAGCTAATAAGAATAAAAATAATAATTCACAAACAATAAATGTATTTACCTCTACGACAAATAAAACTACAATAAATCCAATAATAATAGCATACGCCACAAATAATCATAATGATAGTAGGGAATATTCTTCTGAACAGAAATATAAAAATAAAAACTGCTCAAGTAAAAATAAAGAACAACATGATTTGTCATCGTAGTCACAGTCACTCTTGTACCATTGCATAGTCGTGGTGGGTCCAAATTCCTCAAGAGGGTCCAATTCCTGAACTGGGTCCAAATTCCTTTAGGAACAACTTATGAGGTGGCAGTCATGTAGGTTGTAGAGTGTTGAGAGATTCAACTGAATACTCAAGAGCAGCATGTTCGTCGATGGAAGTATCAATGGAGACAAACGTTGAAACATCTCCAGGTAGAATGTGGGTCGTATGGGGACGTAAATAAAGCAGCACCGCCTCTCAAGCGCTGTGTGGCACGAATACAAATACGTGATGCACGGATATGCTCATATATATATAAGAAGAGGTGGCTGAAAATTTCCTAGCTTTTGGTAAAAAAAAATATAGGAGAATCAGCTAATTATAATTTTCTTCAACATATTCCCCTCTCAGATTCACAAACTTATTGCAGCAGTCCTCCAGTTTTTCTAAGCTGTGTAAAAGCACCCGGAAGGATGGCCTTCCAGCAAGGGCTTTTGTGACTCCCTTAATGCCAGAAAATATCCAGCACCCCCTCGTATATATATGTGTACTGTTTTCCACAGTTTCCGTCTACTAAATGGATGGTCAAAGCAGTAGTTAGCCTGGGGTTATAAAAGACACTTGTCCAGGGTGCCGCACAGTGAGACTGAAGCACAGACTACGTACTGGTCTATAAGTTTCTTAAAAGCACTGATATGTCTGCGTCTACACACACACATAAACGTAACTTACATAACTTCGACTAAAATCATTAATTAACACAGGATGCGCTGGAAATTTCCTGGCTTTAAGGGCCTCACGAAAGGCCTGGCTGAAGGTCCGACCTCCAGAGTTCTTTTACAGAGCTTAGAAAAACTGAGGGTTCACCGCAACAAGTATGTGAATCTGAGAGGGGAATATATTCATTTTTTTATTGCCCATAGGGGGCTAAACATAGAGGGGACAAACAAGGACAGACAAAGAGATTATGTCGATTAAATCGACCATAGTGCGTAACTTGTAATCATTTATTCGACCCCAGAAGGATGAATGGCAAACTCGACCTCGGCGGAATTTGAACTCAGAACGTAACGACAGATGAAATACCGCTAAGCATTTCGCCCGGCGTGCTAACGATTCTACCAGCTCACCACCTCTGAGATGGGAATATATTGAATGAAATCATAATTAACTGATCCCCCTTCATAATCTCTTACCCAAAGCCAAGAAATGTTCAGCATGCCCTCGTACGTCTATTTATGACCTAGAAACAGAAAACTACGAATTGGAGCAATTTATAATTCAACGGTAGAAATTTATAGTATATACCTGTAATATTGATGTGTTAATGCTCAACCTATTTATTACACAAAGCGTGTTATTGTACGTATTGTTGTTTGTAAGAGTCAGAATTCTAAAAGCATTAGAATATAGAAAATTAGTGAGAGGTGGCTTTTGGTAATACTAAAGGCAGCAACAATACACATGATAATCTTGAAAGCAAAGAGCTTTCGCTTTCGCTTTTATCAACTGGAATTTATCGAAGTCTGATTCATTTGTCAAATTCTATGTTCTAATAGCCTGAAATGAAAATACAAATGTACGTAAGCACACTTGTAACGTTATAATAAATCTCAGAAGATTCATATTGTCCATTATATTTCAGGTGTTGCTTGATAACAGAATGCATTAAATTCTATTGAGTGTAAAGGAACAGAGGTTAAATTCTGTATATTTTTACATAGGTTTACATTGTTTATATAGCGTGGTGGGTATCAATATAGTATTCCTCAAAAATTGATTCCTCCGTACACATCAATTACAAATAAATCTATGATATGTTAGATATTGAAAGGCGGCGATTTGGCAGAATTGTTAGCACGCCGAGCGAAATGCCTAGCGGTATTTCGTCTGCCGTTACGTTCTGAGTTCAAATTCCGACAAGGTCGACTTTGCTTGTCGTCCTTTCGGGGTCGATTAAATAAGTACAAGTTATGTACTGGGATCGATGTAATCGACTTAATTTCTTTGTCTGTCCTTGTTTGTCCCCTCTGGGTAATAACCCCTGTGGGTAATAAAGAAATAAATATACATATAGTATTTCTCAAAAATTGATTCCTCCGTACACATCAATCACAAATATATTTATGATATATTAGATACCATAAGGCGGGGAACTGGCAGAAGCGTTAACACGCCAGGCAAAATGCTTGGCGGCATTTTGGGTTCAAATTCTCACCAGGTCAAACTTTCTTTTCGACGTCGATAAAATAAGTAACATTTGAAAACTGCAGACGACGCAATCGATTTCCCCCCTACCTCCAAACTGCTGGCCTTCCGCCAAAAGTTAGAAACCACGTTTGAACAGAAAAGAAGTAACAAGCCCATTGGTGGGACTCCAGCCATATTTTGTCTGCCAGCGACTTAACAAACACACACACACATACGCACTCACATATATAGATTTAAAATTTTTGGCACAAGGCCAGCAATTTCGGGGAGAGGATATAAATAGAGAACATGGACCTAAGTGTTCAACTGGTATTTGTTTCATCGACGTCGAAAAGAAAGGTCAACCTCTGTGGGATTTGAACTCAGAACGTAATGACGGCCGAAATACCGTTAAACATTTTGCCAGGCGTGCTAACGATTCATTTCTACTTTAGGCACAAGGCCTGATTTTTTTTGGGGGGAGCGGGGTATGGGTTGTGGCCAATCGATTAGATTGACCTCCACACGCAGTTGGTTCTTAATTTATCGACCCCGAAAGGACGAAAGGAAAAGTCGACCTCGGCGTTGTTTGAACTCAGAACGTTAAGACAGGCGAAACACCGCTATGCATTTCGCCTGGTGTACTAACTTGTCTGCCAGCTAGTCGCCTTACACACACATACACACACACACACACACACGAATGAATTCTTTCAATTTCCGTGTGCAACTAAATCTACCCACAAGGCTTCTATTAAGCGTTGGCCCAAGTTTCTAAAAAGCATTTGCCCAAGGTGTCATGCAATGAGACTGAACCCGGAACTATGTGGTTGGGGAAAAATCCTCTTGCCACACAATCACCCCTGCGCCTATGTAATGAATACTATATAATTTTCATTAAGCTCTTATAGAAACATTGTAAATTATGTATACAGGAATGATTTAGGCAGCTGAAGCGTGTTGTATTTCCATGCAAGCATCTTTTTTAATGCGACACCAATTTTCCATATATAGAGACACTTCTAGTTTACACAAGTATGTTGCTTTATTCAAAATTTGTCTATCAAATTGCCGTATTAATAAACAGACAAAAGATTGCCGTATTTATTCAGAAATTTCTATATTACGGTTTACAACTATATTAAATTTCTCACTCAGCGGACACAAGAGCTTCTTCGTGCATTTTCAATAACTATTTGCAAAATATCGATATTAATAAAGTCATTTTAAATAAATGAATCCAGATATTTTATGTTTTTTTTAATTTTCGAAGTTAAGAATTTAATATTTCTTCTTTTAATTTAAGGACAATAAAACTAAAACGGATACACTTTTTGAAAATATTCATTTAATAGTAAATTTCACTTATGAATGAAAAAATATGTTTCATACGGAAGTTTTAATATGCTATTACGATATGTTTCCTACTTTGTTTTGAAATAATGACCATTTTAACTTGGGATCTTGTTCAAAACGGGAGCACCAGTTTTCATTTATGTTTTATGTAGTGTTTTTGGTACCGAAAGACTTATCTATTTTGTGTTATAGAACAGAAAAAAAAAATTGTATTCGAATTTATTTCATGTAAAAAATTGTCTTATTTCGATAATTTCAACCAATCACTGACAAGTATTCAGCTGTTTATACTTCCTCCCTTGGCAGTTTAAGCGGTGTAAAGCGTATTTAATCTCCATTACTTCTGACATTTTGCAGAGGCAACACACGTGTGTTCGTTTTCCCTAACCCTAATTGACTTGCTCCTTCCCTCAAAGACCATGCCTTGTGCCTATAATAGAAAGGTTTATTAGCTACTGCCAATATGCTTCAGCCATTTTTTGACAAGGAATTATAATAATTTTATCACCGCTGAGAATCGTTTGTTTACGTAGTCAGCACTTAATGTATACGGCTGAATGGACGTCAGTCATTGGTTGAAATTACAGAAATACGACAACTTTAACATGAAATAACTTGCGATGTACGTTTTTTTGTTAAGAAGACTAAGAGAAAAAGATGTTTTATATGACACATTCTACCAGTGTCCCAAGTTTCAAAGTGTTTCGTTAAGAAAATACTGGTGCCCCCGTTTTGAACAAGATCCTTAATTTGTGTAATTTTCATGGTTGCTTTTTTTTTTTGCAGGCTACTGCTAATCCCTATATATTTATGATTATAAATGGTTTTACCGATAAAGGTTTTTCATACTGAGCTACCCGGCACAATTGTTAATTATTAATTTTATTACTAATTGACGATTCCCTGCCCTATATATCTATATATACAGATATATATATATATATATATATATATATATATATATATATATATATATATACAGATATATATATATATATATATATATATATATATATATATATACAGATATATATATATATATATATATATATATATATATATATATATATATATATATATATATA
>NC_142928.1:187219407-187231907 GCF_046866305.1 Octopus bimaculoides | reverse complement strand
TGTTTGTCAAACCCAACTTCATTTTAGTATGACAACGGCGTTTCATAATTATGTACACTGTAAGAGGGAAAATACAATAATTTCAATATCTAAACATGTTATACATAAACATCTATAGATATATCCATTATTTTGTCACTTAGCTTGTCTGTTTTGTTTCCAAATGGGATCTGAATTTTTCACCTAAATCTTATCTAACATCTAACTTTAGTTTACATCGTAATTATTATTTTCATTTTGCATGACATAGAAATTATGTCTAAATGGATCAAATCTGCCATAATAATACATTACAAAATTTACTATATGCTGGTAAGTATATTTAGTATTTCCATAGTGATTCTTTTCCGTTAAAATATTAAGTTAAATCGAACACGTGATCAACGACTAAAACATACAGTTTCCATTATTTTTCGCATCTTTTTCAGATCACGTATAGCTGTGTCATGTGTTCTGTCATTTAGACACTTAACTATAATATGTCTGCTGTCACGATACATATTCACTTGATTCACAGCAAAAACTATTGAATGTAATTCTAACACAACTAATACAATTGTATCTCCTGTGATTTACGGAGAGACCGTTTTACGTATGCACAAAAATGTACACACGCACGCACACACACACACACACACACACACACACACACACACACACACACACACACACACACACACACACACACACACACACACGTACATATATATGCTTTTTAAGAAATAATTATGGCTTGACAAAACCTATTTTCACGATAGCCGATAAATTTGTATTGTTTACATATATAACAAAGTTTCCGACCAGACTACGAACAATGATGCGGTGTCTTTTACTGAGGAGGGTTAATCATACTTAACAACAGTAAGGGTATCTACTGGTATGATTTATATTCCAGATTGACATGTTTTTACACACAGAGTCTATAAGAAATATTTTTAGGCCAAGACAATTGTCCTGCAATGTTATATATAAAAGTACACATGTTAATGTATATTCAAGCAGGCTAGCCCACTTAGAATAAAGAATACAGAGATAAGTCTGAAAATGAACAAACGTTAATGTGGCTTATGAATTAGCACTTCTTAACATTGTTCTTTAGTTCGCGATAAGCCATGGGCAAACCAAAATAGACTTTGTCGGAGACAAACGATTTTGCTTGGAATGTTTATTCACATCATTTTATAAATGCATACATACATTCATATATAAAAACATACATATACATATATATGTATATAATTTATATATATATATATATATATATATATATATATATATATATATATATATATATATATATATATATATATGAATGGACAGAATCAGATAAAACAGACTTCATGAAATCTATTTACTGCCTTGGATCTTTTTTTAATCTCATTCTGTCAGTTTATATATATGCATGCTAATATATGACCCACTTTGGACTTCTCACTCGCATCATTATCGATGGTCTATCCATAGCACTTAGCGTTTACCTGATACATTTTGGGTCTTCCTGACACCAATACGTTTCATATCATATATATATATATTATTTTGTTTAAAAGAGTTCCAGCTCTGTCTGTTTTTTTTTATGTTTTATTTATATTCTTGTAAAATTAATGTAGGATATAGAATATGGAATATATAATATATAATATAAAAATAGATGGTACAATGAAATGAAGTATTGAATATCGTATTGAATATATGAAATATTGAGTGTTCAATATAAAGAATTAAATATATAAGGCGAATACGTATTTTCATACCTTGTGGTATTCATCAAGGCCTTCGTCTGACAGACTGTAACAGTCTGTTCTTTTGTGTTCGTGTAATAGCGTTCTATAATGCTTTTATATACACTGAGTCATTTACTTCCAATGGTTTTATATACAATGAGTCATTTATTTTCTTTCTTAACCAATCAATGTCCTTGCTGAATATAAATGTCATCGAAGATACTTTTCCTTTGCCTGTTGACGGTTCTTTGTTTTGTGTTTTCTCTGTGGATAATACTTTGGCTAGATATTCTAAATGATACACTTGATATTTCTTTTCACTTTGTCTTGAACCTTTACTACAACAATCTAAACTTTCTGCGTTTGAGCACCAGACAAATCTTCCACTCAATACTCAGTCATCAGTATAAAACAGTCGGTTTGTCTTTTCTGTCCAAGAGTTGTTACCTTTAAAGCTAGCATTAACCACATAATTCTCATGTATTCATTAAATAATACATCTTCAAATTCAGTATCAAAAAGCACAACCTTACTTTTTTTAGAAGTGACTCCATATGCCATGGTCTTTTCACATCTTTCTCTGAATTAAACAGTTACAAATATCAATAAACCTTGCGATGGAGAATTTATTATATCTGTATACACCAATGTTTTAGGAGCTACATTTATTTCTAAGGGGAGTCAATATCTAAAGAACATTCAAGCTATACATTCCCGCTCCGTTATAACTACCCATTTAGAGACTAACTTCCACTTCTGCCAAGCAGGAGACGTCACTGAAACGTGTTAGCATGCATTATAATATAAATTCCAGTATCGTTAAGAAGAGTCAATTTTTTGTCTAATTTTAAGGTTCTGTTTGAGGTGGTGATCTCACGATTATCTACTGGTAAAATTCAATCGTCAACAAGTTGAAAATGGCCACTACTTGACATGTTTTTTAAACGTAGTTTTGTTAACTGAGGTGGTGATATTTGGCAACGATAAATTGGGGCAAGCTTAATTTTAGTATTTGATGTACATAAATATAAAGAAATTCAGAAATCATATGAAGTAAAAACGTGCATGTGTCTCACTGTACTTATACAGTATATATATATATATGCGTGTGTGTTTTGGTTCTATGTATATATGTACGAATGATTTTATACAAGCAGTTATGTTAATGTATGTATACGTGTATGTATGTATCTATGTATGTATGTATGTATGCATGTATATATGTATGTATAGGTGTATGGTTTTATGTACTTGTCTCTGAGTGAGCGCAAGAACTAGAAAAAAGAAAATGCAGAGGACGTGTGAAATTGCAAATGTCTGAATAGAATTAAACGACTAGTTTGTTTAATTATATTTCGCATTTTTAGCAGAAAAAAAAAACATTTCTGTACTGAGCCGTAAGATATTTGTCTGTTAACGAAGATTGTAGCTGCCACCTTCCGACCAACAGGAAAGCAATTACATTTTCTTGAAAGCATCATTCACTAATTAAATATTTTTAAGTGGTTTCCGCTTAGAATTAAAAAGAAAGAGGAGTATTTTATTTTTACCTTACCTTCAATACGACAGGCTATCTATGATTGCGCACAAATACACACATACATACTCAAATGTATATATAGGCCAGTGCGTCCTTGTGCGTCTGAGTCTGCGTGCGCGCGCGCCTATGTGTTTATGGAAAAGCGCACACAAACACATAAACACGCATTTCATTTACACATGCACATACACACTTACACATATATATGAATATATATAATATATAACTATAACATAAATGGATATATGTATATATATATCTATCTATCTACCTATCTATCTATCTATTTATCTCAATATATATATATATATATATATATATATATATATATATATATATATATATATATGTATGTATGTATGTATGCATATATTTATATAAAGCTATCTATCTCTCTCTGTCAGTTTATGTGTGTATGCATGTACGCATGCATGTATGTATGTCTATGTGAATATTGCGGGCATGCAGTATAAATGTCGCTAAACCTAGTTCGAGAAAAAGAGACGAAGTCAACATAAATTTATCTGTTAATGAAATCAACATCATTACTTCATTTTTATTTAAAGCGAATTGTCTCGCTGCACTCACCTACTTTGCTGGTGATATGTTTTGCATTTTTGCATTTGACAAAAAATATCTCTATCATTTCTGTCTACCTTAAGGGCAAGCAATTTTTTTATTTACATTATACTATACAGATTCTGAATTACCATATACACATTTATGTCTGTCTATCTGTCTGTCTATCTATCTTTCTGTGTCTGTCTGTCTGTCTCTCTCTCTCTCTCTCTCTCTCTCTCTTCTCCCTCTCTCTCTCTCTCTCTCCTCCCTCTCTCTCTCTCTCTCTCTCTCTCTCTCTCTCTCTCTCTCTCTCTCTCTCTCTGTATATATATATATATATATATATATAGGATATACTTTTCGTAATGAGATAAAAAAAACAAGACTGAGTATAATATAGAACATTTATAAATCGAATGTCTTACAGCTGTTTCCAGGATATTTATTATATCCCTTTATCGGAGACGGTGTGAGAGGATGATTAAGCAATAGTTAATTTAGTTAAGATAGGAAATATAGAGTGAATGTAGGGATATTGTATTTGTAAATATATTGTTTAGGCAGAATGGTATACATATAATATTCCAATACATATATTTCTGTATTTCTGTATGCACATGTATGTGCATAAAGTTACTAATGAAATTTAATGTAATGAAATTTTAATATTTTTAATATTTTTTGATAATTTTGGAAGCAGGTGAGGAATGTTAAATATAAATGACATTAGATTCGTGACCACATAATTCTGAGGTGATTTACGTGTATCTTAATACCAGCCATATACTCATGTTAAGGCCATTAGAATTAAAACGATTAAAATTCAGAAGCTCAATTCTTCGCTTATATCATTGTGCTGGTGTAGAGGCAAAAACACACTATGCAACCTTTTTCAACTTCGTGGACATTATTGAAAGTCCATCCGAGAATGAAATGAGCCATGGCTCAGAAAAGGTGGTAATATGATGGTGCAAATCCTGGATTGTACGGAGGTTGAGTTCTTCAAACCTCCAAGTTCCTGAAGTTTGAATTTCGTCTCTTTGGCTGTGTACTGGAGCATTGTAATGTTGTACGAGAACACAGCTTCGATTCATCATTGCCAGATAGCTGGCTTCCAAATCATCACATGCACGATGCAGTCGTTGAACATAAAGGCTAGCACCCACTGCATGGACATGTGGGACAAGCTGGTGTGGGACAAGCTGGTGACGAGCTGGTGTCGGACAAGCTGGTGACGAGCTGGTGTGGGACGGGCTCTGTCTCTCTTGTTTACTCTCGTGGTTTGGAACCCACAAGAATAAACAAGAGAGACAGAGACAAGCAGAAACAAGGAAAACGCCCCTTGTATTTGAATAGTATGCAAATAATCTTTTAAATAACTTTTCATTTAGTTTTACCAAGATTTAAATTTTTTCCATACTTAGAGTTGAAAACGTCTCAATGATTGAAACCAGAACTAAAATGTTTTTTTATGATAAATCTATTTTAGCATCTTCTAGCTTGACTTGACTTTTTTCCTTATACATATCAACTCGTGTATTCTTTTTCAACCTCCTATTTATATATATATATATATATGTATATATATATATATATATATATATATATATATATATATATATATATATATATATATATATATATATATATATATATATATATATATATACACACATATGGGAAAGCAACAAAAGTTAGAAGGACGTACTGACGTACATAGCGCATATGCGAATATATTAGATTGAAACTTAAAGAAAATTTAAGATGGAAAAAGAAAGGGGGCTATGACCTTTCGAGCATGATACATCATCTGGGAGAAGAAAGAGAAAAGAAAGAGGAAAGGAAAAAGTCCAGAGAGAAGGAAAAGAATACTCCGAGAAAAATACATGTCGTTACTTGACTGAAAAATAACTCACCGGAAGTGGAGAGGGATAAAGAAAATGGTTTTTGAAGGCAAGAGAGTGTAAAATGACCAATGTGTTATTTCTTTACTACTCACAAGGGGCTACACACAGAGGGGACAAACAAGGACAGACAAACAGATTAAGTCGATAATACCGACCCCAGTGCGTAACTGGTACTTATTTAATCGACCCCGAAAGGATGAAAGGCAAAGTCGACCTCGGCGGAATTTGAACTCAGAACGTAGCGGCAGACGAAATACTGCTAAGCATTTCGCCCGGCGTGCTAACGGTTCTGCCAGCTTGCCAACGTGTATGTGTATATGCGTATGCGTGTGTGTGTGCGTGTGTGCGTGTAGCGGTATCTTTGTATATGTGTGTTTGTGTTTGTATGAGTGACATGTGCATGATGGAGTGACGTGAACGGGATAATAACATTGGTAAGATAGTTTATTTCATGTTGCTCCAGTCCACACAGCTGGCAAATATGAGTCGTACCTGTATTTCAAAGGGCCAGCCTTGCTACACTCTGCGTGAAACTGAATCTCCCTGAGAACTACGTTAAAGGTACATTAATTTCACGAGCAAGCTGTTCCGTTGATTGTATCAGCTGGGAACCCCGTCGTCGTAACAGACAGAGTGTTCCTATGGAAACGGGTATGTGTGTGTATATGTGTAGGGGGATAGATATGTATGTATTGTGTAAGGCGTCTAAGTCTTGTATATGGTTGTGCGGAAGTGTGGGGGAAAATAAACTGAAAATATAAACTTAAATTATATTTAAAAAATTTAAATTAAGCTAACAAATTAAAAATAATTTTTTACAATTTAAAATATTTAAAAAAGAAACGAAAATCAATTTTAGAAATTAATATTAGAAATTAAATTAAAGTTATAACGAAATCAATTAAAAATAAAAAGATTAAAAACTAGAAAATGAAATAAAATAAAATAAATGAAAGTAGAAGCTGTTAAAGAAAGGACGGTGAGTGTTAAGTTCAAACTGTGTATTAGATCGTAGTGTAAAAATGTTGAGATGTTCTTGTGCGTGTGTGTGTATGGGAGCGAGAGACTGAATATATCTACAGCATATACACAAACATGTGTATATTTGTGAGTGTGTGTGTACGTGTGTGTATGTGTGTGTGTGTGTGTGTATGTGTGTGTGTGTGTGTGTGTGTGTGTGTGTGTGTATAGATAGATTGATTCGACACAGGTCAATGTGGACACAACGATTACAGTTCAATAAAGAGAGATATTTAATCACTAAGCATGCACAACGTGTCAGCTGTGTGTTGAATTATGTTTAGAAATTAAACAAACGACAAAAATAGACCCGTAATATGACAGTCAAGGAAAATGTGGGATATATAACGCAAATTATTACACATACATACACACATACATACTTACGTATATGCAGTTACTCTATCCAGATTACAAATTCAGGTTTATACCTGTAATTATTGGGGCCCCGGGTTATGTAACATACTGCCTAAATACTAATCTTGAGGAATTAGGCTTCTCAAAACCAGGAAGGAGAAAACTAATCCGAAGACTACAGAGCCAATCCATCACTGGAATTGTAAAAATCTGTGTATAAATATATATAAATTTATTAATAAGGGTAGGAATTGATATTAATCAATTAAAACCAGAGGTCTAGCATATTAAAAAAATCCGAAGATTAAAATTATATTACATACAAAAATAAGAGGAATGACCAGCAAAAGTGGACTCCTATATGCTAGAAATAGATGCCGAATCATCTAACCACGAACAATATGTTCTGAATAAACGTTTAGCGAAACAACAGTCTGTTGTGTCGCTAAATTTTTATTGAGAACATATTTTTCGTGGTTAGATGATTCGGCATCTATTTCTATCATATAGGAGTCCACTTTTGCTGGTCATTCCTCTTATTTTTGTATATATATATATATATATATATATATATATATATATATATATATATATATATATATAGAGAGAGAGAGAGAGAGAGAGAGAGGTTAAGAGCAGTACTGGTGTCAATTAGTCCCAGAAGTTTCAGGTAATGCTGAGTAAGTGCTATGAATAGACCATAGTTAAGCTCCAGGTTCGGTGATTATGCGAATAAGGGGTCCAACGTAGAACATATATCAGCGTGTGAATATAAGGATTTACTTTTAGTAATGAGATAAAAAAAAAACAACAAAGCTGTGTATATTTTAGAACATTTATAAATAGAAGATCTTACAGCTGTTTCCAGGATATTTATTATATCTTCATCGGAGACGGTGTGAGACGATGGTTAAGCAATAGTTAATTTACATAAGATAGGAAATAGAGAGTGAATGCAGGTATATTGTATTTGTAAATACAATCGTTTGTAAATTTGTAAATCGATTGTTTAGGCAGAATGGTATACATATAAGATTCCAATACCTTGTGAGTAAACTCCAATAGCCCTTAAGGCTGGTCATTGCATTTCTAAATCCATTATTAAGATTCCAATATCCTATGATTAAAATCCAGAAGTCTTTGAAATACACTGTGTATAAATATATATATATATATATATATTTTATATATACATATATATATATATGTATGTATGTATATATATTCTTTCATTTGTTGCAGTCATTTGACAGCGGTAATGCTGGAGTACCGCCTTTTAGTCAGAGAAATCGTCCCTTCGACTAATTCTTTGTAAGCCTGGTGCTTATTCTATCAGTCTCTTCTGCAGAACGGCCAACTTACGTGGACGTAAACACACCAACATCATTTCTCAAGCGATAGTAGGGGAGATAAACACAGACATAAACAAATATATATATATATATATATATATATATATATATATATATATATATATATAACAAATTAACTCACAAGGCTTTGGTCGGCCCCGAGGCTATAGTAGAAGACAATCAGGTCTGGTGCCACGCAGTGGGACTGAACCCGGAACCATGTGGATGGGAAGTAAGCTTCTTACCACCCAACCACGCCTGCGCCGAAACAACGCTAGAATATTTAAATCCTATTATATATATATATATATATATATATATATACGTGTGCGTATGTAGGCATGTATGTATGTACGTGCGTATCTGTGCCTGTATATACACATACGCCTACAGTTGATTGAAACAAAATGAATACATTGTGTCTGGCCTTCCACGTTAGCAGAATCAACTCAGTTTTGTTGTATATTTTTTATTGGTTGAATTTGAATACTTGTGGTCTATTGCCTGTTTCCTTAATTGGCAGTTTTTTCTTTTTTGTTGTTTTATTGGCGTTTTCTAACTGACTTTATTTTTCTGTCTGGTCATTAGTAAATTTTTGTTTGTTTTCCAGTGTTTATTTTGCTGCATTTAGAGTTTTTGCTTTGTTGTATGTTTAATTATATCACCTGTGAATCTAACTAAAGTTGTTTGTATAATTTTTAGCCCAGGTGACTTCATTGGTAAGAATTATATTTTGCTCACGTTAAGGGATGATATTTAATAACTTGTTTATGATTTTAATTTAGTTGTAAAACTAATTAGCGAATATTTATTTAAAGGAAAGTCTGTGAGGAGGTAAGACGTATTTTACAGTAAAGTGGCTATGCAAATAAGTTTGGAATGTTATTTTGGTCACTATGCAAAGTCAATATGCAAAGTCGACCTCGGCAAAATTTGAACTCAGAACGCAAGGACGGACGAAATACCGCTAAGCAGTTTGCGCGGTATGCTAACGTTTCTTATTTCTTTACTGCTCAGAAAGGGCTACACAAAGAGGGGACAAACAAGGACAGACAAAGGGATTAAGTCGATTACATCTACCCCCAGTGCATAACTGGTACTTATTTAATAGACCCTGAAAGAATGAAAGGCAAAGTCGACCTCGGCGGAATTTGAACTCAGAACGTAACGGCAGACGAAATAGCGCTAGGCATTTCTCCCAGTGTGCAAACGTTTCTTATTTGTTTATTGCCCACAATGGGCTAAATATAGAGGGGACAAACAAGGACAGACAAAGGGATGAAGTCGATTACATCGATCCCAGTGCATAACTGGTACTTATTTAATCGACCCCGAAAGGATGAAAGGCAAAGTCGATTTCGGTGGAATTTGAACTTAGAACGTAGCGGCATTTCGCCCGGCATGCTAACGATTCTACCAACTCACTGCCTTAGTCACTATGCAATATTATAGAAAAAAATAATATCGTTCTACTATTACCTATATAACAGTGACTAGCTTATGTTACTTTCGAATAATTACGCAGATCATCAGTTCAGATCTTACCGTACACAGTGCAAATAACGATATTTTACTGGTCTGCAGATATAAGCACTGATAAGGAAAATGTTTGTTCGCTGAAAATAAAAACAAATTCTGTCACCTGTTTGTTTAGACTGAAAGGACCAGATACATCTCGCTGACAAGACACAACGTGTCATAACAACAGTGTCGCAGAATACTTTGCGCTAAGGAGCCGAGTATGTTATGAACGCTCCGCCGATCTAAAAGGGAGTTGTTCTCCGATGAGGTGCAACAACGACATGCACATAAAACCTTGAAATCTTTCGGAACGTCTAAAGAAATAATATGCAAATCATCGTTTCGTGATGTATGGAATTTTTGTTAAATTAATTAAAGATTTTTGCTTACTTGGCGTTGAGTGCATGCTTTTCTACGTATGAGTCTTCTGGTCAAACCTTATTTTTTCTGCTAATGTATCAAACGTCTGAATCCGTAAGCCTATGTTTCTGTCTTGTGTGAGTTGTATTTACTGATGTGTTTGGAATTTTGCTTTGGTCATTTTTATTATTAATGTGGGTTACTGAGTTTGTTAGTTCTACAAACTAAAGACTACTTCCTTTGTAATGTGAGTATATTCGTGTTTTCTTTTTCGATTGTATATTGTAGAAGTATTTTGTTTTAAGTTCTTGTGTTTGTGTTCTTCATCAAGGCATTGTCTTCTTTGATTGCCGTGTTATTTCAAACAAATATCTTTGTGTCACAATATTATGCAAACATCGGTTTGTGAATGTGTACATTGTGATCAAAGCTATATTTTTGTCTTGTCTTCTGTATTCATATGGATCTCTAAGCTTGTTTATATGGGTGTATGGGTGTGTGCATGCGTGTAGTGCGCCGTTTTATAGTATTGGTGTGTTGTTGTAGTTGCATTCCTGTGGAGTTAATTTCTTGACATACGATTCTTTTAGGGACATCGTTGTTGCCTGTTCTTGCTTTGTGTGTATGAATGTGTATATGCATATATGTATATATATATATATATATATATATATATATATATATATATATATATATATATATATATATATATATATATATATATATATATATATATATATATATATATATATATATATAAGGTTAGGGATAGAGTCCATAAAATATATTTCTAACTTCAACATTCTTCTCTTTATCCTTTTATATATATATATATATATATATATATATATATACATATATAGAAAAAAAAAAATATATATATATATATATATATATATATATATATATATATATATATATACATACATCTGCATATATACATATTTGTTCGTGTACTTGTATATTCATATACATACACATATGCATATGTATGTATCCATGTACGTACGATTGTATGTATGTATGTATGTATGTATGTATGTATGTATGCATGCATGCATGCACTAGAAACCTCGGTATTCCTTTTCAGAAATGGACCAGCATCAAAAAGTTTCATATTTGTCTCGACTCCTTTGATCTCTCCAGAACGAGAGGATCTATGAGGAACATATAACCCCCTTTGCATAGATCCCGCTGTCATTGCGGCACACAAGTCACTACATTGTATTCTACGATGGTTGAATTCAGTAATTACAATTTATGTGAGATATTTAGAAGCAATATCAATATGCATGCAAATATTTTCGGATGTAAATTTGTTTGACCTAATTATATTTATGATGTTGTTATGTGTGTCACGTACAAAAATTTTTATCTGTTTCGTTTCTAAATTGCCTTAAAGTAGAATGAACAATATCCGCTTTATCGCATGGAAATATCGAATATGGTGGATTCTAATTGACTACTTCATGTAAATAATGTTGTATAGATTAGCTGAGGTATAACGGTATTTCGGAAGTTCACATCTATGAATTGCAAGAGATATGTTGACAGCTATGAATATTAAATCTAATATTGCTTGAAACAAAATCGCGGAACATATGAAATTGAGAATCTACTACTGAAAATTTATAATTTCTGTTCATTTTATTTTATAGTTTGAGGTTTGGTTTTCGATCGGCAATTCAATCGACATTTTGACAATAATTTGATCACACGTTTTATTGATAAACAGTTTTGTTTGCAATCACTAAGTTTCATGTTCGAACCCATTACGGTATATTTAAGACAAATGACTTCTACTATAGATGCGGGTTGACTTAAACTGACAGATAGAAGTTATGCTGAACCCCTCTTTTTATATTAATATTTGTGTGTTACTGTGCAACAATTTAATACAACATATATACATGTGTGTATGTTTATGTATATACATACATATATATATATATATATATGTGTGTGTGTGTGTGTGTGTGTGTGTGTGTGTGTGTGTGTGTGTGCACAATTGTGTATAAAATTAACTCCTAACCATTCGGTATTTGATATGTTACAGATCAATGAAATAAATACCAGAATCGATATGGCACACACATATATGCATGCACGCACACAGATACAAACACACATGCACACACATATTATGTGTGCGTGTATT